>NW_007249278.1:81172-103389 GCF_000164805.1 Carlito syrichta | reverse complement strand
ATGAGGTCTTGCTGCCCAGGTGGGTCTCGAACCCGCGGGCTCAGGCAATCCACTCGCCTCAGCCTCCCAAAGGTGCGGGATTACAGGCTGAGAAATCAAGAAGTAATCTAGCATACGAAAGGTAGAGAGGATCTTTCAATTCAGATAAATCTTTAGAATTCCGAGAAAGTACTTTTTAAAAGAAATATCAGAAGCGGGAGACACTGCCCATACTGATAGATAAGAAAAATGAAGCAGGTTACATAAAGGTTCTTCTAGAAAAATTTGTATTAGAGAAATTGATTCTTTTTTTTTTTTTACCTTGATACTTTTTCTGGAAATTTACATCTTAAACCTGAGGAGGACTAATCCCAGAAAATATGATACCTCATTTGATGTCCTTTCAGAAAAGTGGAAATTAAGTTCTAGAATAATGAAAACCTAGCTAATGTCTGGTGAGCACTTAAAATGTTAGAACATGAAAGTCTCTTTTAAGCGCTATATAGACATCATCTTCCATTCTCACAATATTTCTCTGAGGACACTTCTATTATCAGTCTTGTTTTATAGATAAGCAAACTGAGGCACAGAAAGACTGAATAACTTGCTCTAGGTCACATGAGCTATAAAAAATGCAGCTAGAGTTTGAAGCGAGGACCCAGGCTGCCATATACAATGACTAGGGGTGCACCCTTTGCCACTGTCTAGGGTACATGACCTTACTACCAAGTCACGTGCCCCTCCCCCAAAGATGGTGCATCTGGTCCTTACTGCCATGCTGCTTTGGAGAAGCAAGAGTTGATTATATCATAGGAAAGTGAATGAGGCCAAGATATTTTTCTTTCTGCCAGGACCCAACTGTTTGAAGAAGGGAAGAAAAATGTCAGGATGTGGAGATACTTGAATTCTTACTCTTAAGGATGTATACTTCTTTGAAAAGTGTAATTTTGTTGTTGAATGTGCTCTGTGAATATGATCACAGAATTGAGATAATGCTGGGAATAAAAATAATAAAATCTCCTTATTGGAAAACATGTGCTTGTTTCCTTCATTCCTGTTGAGTTCCACCAAGGAGACCTAATAATAATTGAAAATTAGTTGAAGAAAGACTGAGGGAAGGATGTTAAAATTGTATCAAACTGATCTCTGAACTCCAAATTGATGAAGGGAACTAAGAGTCTAAAATAGAATTTAAAACAGTCCCTGTATTACATAGGATTTGAAAGATTTCCCAAAGCAAGCTAAGTAATTATCAAAAATACTAGTTCAGTTCAGCAACATGTGTTGATCACTATACATTGGATTGCTGTGCTTGATGCTAAAGACAAATAAGTTACATTTTCTGTCCTCAAGTATAGTAGGGCAGAGAAAGCAGTCAAGTCAAAAATGCAAGGCACACTGCATTTAGTTATGTATATGTAAAATAAAAACAATTTAAAAAATAAGCAGAAGTAAATCAAAACAGGGAATTAAGAAGTAAATGACTCTGTCTGTAGGCAAGAATCACTTCCCGAGATCTTGGTTGGATTTCAAAGGATGAGTAGGTGTTTTCTAGACAGTCAAATGGTAGAGATAGGGTGCAAGAAGAGCACTGTGGAGAAATAAAGCAAAGTGTGTAAAGTCACTGAAGTGTGAAATAACACAGTGCTAAGAGAAAACAATGAAAGTTTGGGTTTTCTGGAGGGAAGAGTGTGAAAGGGAATGGTGGTGGGAAAGACAGAACGTGAGTATGGATTTGAGGAGATGAAACTGAAAGCAGAGAACAATTGGGGCTTGGGGCTACTGTAGGTCAAGCAAAAGATGAGGAAACATTGAACTCTGCTGGTCTCAACACTGGTGAAGAGAAGCAAGGACAGATGTAAGAGACAATTAGGAGCTAGAATTGATAGAATTTGGAAAATACTTGCAGAGCAAGGGGAAAGGGAGACTCAAGGGTGACATCGGAGGTCTTCTGGGCATGGTGACTGCACAGAAGATAGTGCCTGAAAGGTGGCGGAGACTGTCCAGGGAGGATGAGAAATGACTAGTGAGGCTGGGGTTCAGGTCCTGGAGAAGAAAGACTGAAAATAGGAGAGGATTCTATCTGGAAGGGGCTAGGTTTGCAGTAGACACTGTGGGATGGGAGCTTACAACTACTCTTTGCCACCAGAACAAAGTTTAAAATGTCGGAAAGTTTAAAATGTGAAGGTCACAGTGATGGACAGACTGTAAGGTGACCCCAGGACCCTTACCTCTGGCGTTCACACCTGTGTGATCCCCCCAACTTTGAGTGTGGGGCAGGTCTGTGACTTGATTGTAACCAATAGAATGTAGCAAAGATGAAGGGATGCCACTGCCATGATTATGGTATACTGTAATATTCCATCTTGCCTGTAGATCTACACTAGGATGCTCCTTGATGGCGCAATGCAATAAGCACTGTGTTGAAGATGTTTCCATAGCAGGGAATTAATTTCAGGCAGCCTCCAGAGCCAAGAGTGGCCTCCAGCTGGCAGCCAGTAAGGAGCCCGGCCACTCAGTCCTATAGCTGCAAGAAAATAAACTTTGCAAACAACTTGAATGAGCTCCCCAGCTGAGCCTCCAGAAGAGAATGCAGCCCAGTGGACTCCTTGACTAAAGCCTTGTGACACCCTAAACAGAAGACCCAACTAAGTCATGCCCAGATTCCTGACCCATAGAAGCCATGAAATAATAAATGTATTGTTTGAAAACTAATACAATTGTACAGTGGGATGCACCCAAAATAAAACTATTGCTACCCTCAGGGGTTTTGCAGACTAGGGAGAAAAGAAGAAAAAAGAAGCAACAGATCAAGGCAACCCTTGATTGAGGAAGGTTGGCTCTTTGGCACCAACCAGCTCTTCCGACCAGCTATGGGCCACATGCATTCACTCTCCAGCCACTTTCTCTCTCGGGTTCCTGGGGCTTCACACAGAATGAAACACCATTTCAAAGCCTCCCTAAATGTTGTGGGGATGGGAAGGGGGCTACTTGTGTTGACATCTGCCTTTGTGGGGTGCTACTTGTGTGGTGGAATTTCTACCCCTCAGGAAAAATGATACCTCACTGTAGTAGGAAAACTAGGGCGCTGAAGTAGTAGAAATGACTCAGCCCATGGCAGCCCACAATTACATCTTTGCTTGATCCTCTCTGGCCCTAGGCCCTTCTCCCATTCTCATCCAAATCTGTGCGCTCTCATATCTACTAAGCAAGAAAACTTTCTATTTTTCCCTAGTGGCAGAAACAATACCGCTTTCAACTATTCAGACAACTCAGTGCTATTTTAGATGAAAATTTAAGAAGAATCTAGCCATATTTAAGTCCCAGAAATATGCATCTACCTGCAAATACACACAAACACATACACAGACAAGGAGAAATAATGCTAATGTCTTGTACAGGGTAATTGGGGTCCTATCTGTAAGTTATTAGATAATCATTACTTTACTTAAAACCCTGTCTTGATTGTTTTTAATGAAAGAATGGCAAGGAACACAATTTTTTTAAAAGGTTTTATTTTAAAGATGTGGGCTACAATTCAGGGTTAGGTATGCAAATGTTCATTATACAGGTACCCTTGTTGATGAGGTGTGCCCCCCCTCCCCTATCAGTTTCCCATTACTGCCAATACTGCCCACCCCCGCCCCTGGCAGTTTCCCACTACTGCTTATCTCTTTCTTATAGTATTATAATTGTTCAAGGTCCGCTTATGAGTGAGAACATATGGCATTCTGTTCTTTGTTTCTGTGATAGATCACTGAGTATGACAGACTAAATCCATCCAAGCTGCTGCGAAGTCTATATATTGACCTTCTTTATGGCTGTATAATATTCCATTGTTATGTATGTGCCAAATTTTTTTTATCCAGTCCAGTTTCAACAGGCAGGATGGTTGGTTCCATGTTTTTGTTATTGTGAATAGTGCTGCAATAAACATGCATATGCAGGTATTTTTTTTGTAGAATGATTTGAGTTCCTCAAGGTATTATTTCCAATAGTGGGATTGCAGGGTCATATGGAAGGTCAATGTCTAGTTCTTTTAGAAATCACCACACTGTTTTCCAAAGAGGTTGTACTAGTTTGCATTCCCATGAGCAGTGTGGAAGCATTCCTTTTACTCTTCATCCTCGCCAGCATCTGTTGTTTGTTTTATTAATGATGGCCATTCTTACTGGGATTAGGTTGTATCTCAGTGTGGTTTTGATTTGCATTTTTCTGATGATTAGTGAGACTGAGTACTTTTTCATGTGTCCTTTGGCTGCCTGTAATTCTTCTTTTGAGAAGTGTCTATTCATGTCTTTTGCCCACTTTTTAATGGGGCTGTTTGTTTTTTTCCTTTTGGCAAATTTGAGTTCCTTGTAGATCCTAGATATTAGGCCATTGTCAGATATACAGTTGGCAAATATTTTTTCCCATTCTGTGGGCTGTCTCCCCATTCTCTTGATGGTTTCTTTTGCTTTGCAAAAACTTTTCAGTTTGATGAGGTCCCACTTGTCTATTTCTCTCTTATGGCATGGGCACTTGGGGTTTTGATGAGGAATTGGTTGCCAGTTCCAATTTCCATAAGTGTGTCTTCTGCATTTTCTAAGGTTCTTATAGTTTGAGGCTTTATGCTGAGGTCTTTGAACCATTTAGAGTTGATTTTTGTGTATGGTGATAGGTAGGGGTCCTGTTTCAATCTTCTGAATGTGATCAGCCAGTTCTCCCAGCACCATTTACTGAGTAGGTTCTCCTCTCCCCAGCGGTTGTTGTTGGAAGTTTTGTCAAAGATGAGTTGGTTGAGAAATTGAGGTTTTGCTTCCAGAATCTCTATCCTGTTCCATTTGGTCTATATGACTGTTTTTGTACCAATACCAGGCTGTTTTGATTATTGTGGCCTTATAGTAAAGTTTGAAGTCTGGAAGTGTCATACTTCCTGTTTTGTTTCTTTTGCTAAGGATTGTTTTGGCTATTCATGATCATTTATATTTCCATATGAATTTCTGTATTGTCATTTCAAGGACTAAGAAGAATGATGCCGGTAATTTAATGGGTATTGCATTGAATCTGTGGGTTACTTTTGGTAGGATGGACATCTTAACAATGCTGATTCTTCTTATCCAAGAACATGGAGTATTTTTCCACCTGTTTGTGTCTTATTAGATTTCTTTGAACAATGTTTTATAGTTTTCATTGTAAAGGTCTTTCACTTCTCTGGTTAGGAAGATGCTGATGTATTGTGAATGGGATTGTGCTTTTTATTTGGTTCTCTGCCTGTTTGTTGTTGGTGTATAAGAATGCAACTGTCACTGGGCTCAGTGGCTCAGCCTGTAATCCCATGCCTTTGGGAGGCTGAGGTGAGTGGATTGCCTGAGCCCATGGGTTCGAGACCCACCTGGGCAACTTGGCGAGACCCCATCTCTACAATATATCAAAAATTAGCCGGGTGTGGTAGCATGCGCCTATAGTTCCAGCTACTTGGAAGGCTGAGGCGGAAGGATCGCTGGAGCCCAGCAGGTCGAGGCTGCGGTGGCTGGAAGCGGCCATTGCACGCCAGTCTGGGTGAAAGAGTGAGACTCCAACCCAAAAAAAAAAAAAAGAATGCAACTGTCTTTTGCACATTTATTTTGTACCCCAAGACTACTAAAGTCTTTTATCGTTAGATGCAGATAAAGTTTTAATAAATCCAGCATCCCTTTTTAATAGATTTTTGAAAGATTCAGCAAAAAGGGATAACGTAACTTCCTCTTTTTCTATTTGGATGCCCCTGATTTCCTTCTCTTGTCTAATTGCTCTAGCTAGGACTTCCAACACAATGTTGAACAAAAAGGGTGAGAGTAGGCAGCCTTGTCTTATTCTAGTTTTCAGGGGAAATGCTTCCAGTTTCTGTCCATTTAGCAATATGCTGACTGTGGGTTTATCGTAGATGGCGCTTACTATTTTATTACTATTTTAAGGTATGTTCCTTCTATATCTAGGTATTTGAAGGTTTTTTATTAAGAAGGGATGCTGGATTTTATTAAAGCTTTTTCTGCATCTAATGATATAATCATGTGGTTCTTGTTTTTGCATCTGCTGATGTATTTAATTACATTTATGGTCTTGCGGATGTTGAACCAGCCCTGCATCCTGGGCATGACACCCACTTGGTCATGGTGGATGATTTTGGAGATGTGCTGTTGGATCCTATTTCCTAGAACCTTTTGAGAATGTATGCATCTATAGGAACTCAGTTTTTGCTAAGAAATGTGAAAGGCATAAAGTCCAAGCCTTAATTATTCACAACCATCAACAACCCTCATGAAAGCAAGAGAGCTCTGTTCCAACCCACTCTTAGGTTGTATAAAGATAATTACTCCCATTTTCTGAAGGCTTACAACATGGCAGTCCCTGTGTTAAGCACTTGATGCACTTTATCTCCTCACATGCAATAACACAGAAGAGTGAATATTATCATCCGCTATTTAGAGAAAGAGAAACTGAGATTTGGGAGGTTAGAGTGAGTGTTCAGTTGGAAACCCCGACCAATGCCTTTGACCATCAAAGTGAAAGACAGAGGGTTAAAAAGACTCAAACTCCATTCCTCACTCTTTTAGTCTTTCCTCAACTTAGAAAAATCCTAAAGATAGAATCAAAAGCTCCATGACTGCAAGAAATTTCCTTTTTTAAAAAAAAAAATTATGAGCTCTGAACAGCAAGCAGTGCACACCCAATCAGAGTCCACCCCGTATAGAGAAAACCAGCTGTGTCTGCAGTTCTACAACTCAGGAGTGTCTCCAGCAACATAGCTCCCCCTAAACATCTGCTCCCTTAAGCAATAGGCTCATGAAGGTACAGGTTGGACCTGCCTCATTCTCAACGTGGGAACTTCAGTGCTGGGCACAGAGGAAGCCCACAAGCACTTGAATGAGTAAATGGATGAATGGTTAGATGGATGGCTGGATAGGCACATGGACAGAAGGCTGGAAAAACAGATACATGGATGGGTGAGTATGACAAAGCCTATCTCAAGAGAGGGACAGAAACAAGCTGAGCTCCTTTTAATCCTGGCCCCTCATTTCTTGCCATAGACTCCTGGGCATTCTAGAACTATGAGATGCAAAATGTCAGTAAAGTATGCTTAGTTTTCCTCTTTATTGTCTCTAGCCACATGTTTCCAAGATGTATTTTAAAGGAGAAAGTAGACAAGGGATGTTTATTTTGTTTAGCATCCAGCAAAGAGCTTTCTAAAAAACAGCACATTGAGGACAGACATCATTACTGCCACGTGGAACTCTTCATTTGGAGCCTTACATACTTGACCCCTGAATGGACACGCTAGGGAGCTTGAGAAAAGGTATGTTTCAAGAGGGAATCAGAGTCTTGTCATGTCCCTGTGGGAATACAAATAAATTAATAAGTTAAGCCAAGCCAGGCCTGCAAAATGCCTAGCTAGACATTCAAATACCGTGGCTCCAAGCTTCTCGGCCTTATCAGCATTCTTGAAGTTTCACTAGAGCCGCTTGCATGCTGGCTCCCCAGAGATGATCTCTTGATATTGACATGGTAAATGGGATAATAACCCCCACAGATAAAGGGCAAGAAGAAAGAAGGAAGGTATGATTTTCCTGTACTCTTGCATGGAGCCATGACCTCATCCTGCTTTGCCTCATGTCTCCAAAATGTATCCCTTAGAGGCTAACGAGGCTGGCAATCCAAGAGGCACAGGACATCATCAGTGAGAAAGCCTGCTTTGTTGTGTAGTGCCTTTGGGTGGGAACATTTGCCAAACTGGCCACATGAAACTGAGGACAGGGCCAGGGTGATCCAGCAAGAGGCAAACAGCAATACACAGACTTTTCCCACTAGCCTTGATCCATAGAGAAAGCTGTTTCCAGATGAAGCCTTTCATCAACTCTCTACTGAGAGACCTCAAGGCGCCTAAACCACATGTTCTGTACCATATGGATCATGCGACACAAACTGTCCAATGCCACCAACTCTGTTATCCAGGAGCTGTTAACTTAGGGTGTGGATTAGCCAGAACCCCGCTTCCTCCTCTACTCCATGACTTGCCTCTGCTTGTACTGCCCTCCAGCTCCTCCTGGAGGAGGCCCCTGGAAGGCTTGGCCTGACTGCTTTTCTGTTAGCATTTATAGGATTCTAAAAAGGTAATGTCAAGATGAATCTTACTCATCATCCATTTTCATCTTTTTATTTTACACATGAGAAAAATGAGGCAGCGAATGGGAGAAGTTAGTGGTGGAACTAATGTAAGTTCTAGGATCTCCAGTCCAGTGCTCTCCCATCATGCCTCACTCCAGCTTAAAATGTAATTGGTAACTGGGAAGGTTGAGAACCTATGTCTTCTTCGTTCATCTGTTCTTATCGCAATGTCTCCCCATTTCCTATAGATCAAATCGATATTTGTTGGCTTGAAATGGAAATAGAAAATAGATTTCACCTTGAAAACCAAATCTGATCAATTGTCAGAGACTGCCTAAAGACCTATGGAGAAGGACATGGAATGCCATGATTGATTGGGGATGTCTTTCTTGGGCAAAGGAATAGAGAAGTGCAATGGCCACCCAGGCTTGGACATAAAGACCTCAATAACCCGCCTTGTCTGACTCACCTTATCTCATTCCCTATCTCCCAAACAGGGGTCCTCTGCTGGAGTTGGAACCTGGTTTCACCTTCACAGTGAGCCACAAGCGTGCCTCTCTTCTGCATCTGCATTTTCTTCTTTTGTGTGCCTTCTTGCCCAGGATGCTGTGCGTGATTCTCTCCATCCCTCAAATCAAGCCACAATGTCTGTGTCTCTACCTAGCCCTCTGACTACCACAGCCCACACAGATGTCCACTGAGCTGTGACTACACCACACAATGTAGCATCTACTAATACAGTCTTGCTCTGAGCCTGGGTGAGCTCTCCTGTGCTAGTCTTTTCTCCCCACCTAGGAAGGGCTTCTTGATATACCCAAGAATAATGGAGATGCAATATCTTTTCAATAATTGATATCAGAGTCAATGTGAACAGTAAATTGAATATTTTGAAATATAAATGTATATTTTGTTACAGTTGGAAGGAAAGAAGGATTTAAGGATCTCTTCCCCTTCATCTTCTCCCTTCTCATTCATTGAACGACAACGACCTCCTTCAAAAATCAATCACTTTTGAGGTTGAGAAGAATGCAGCATTTTCTAAAATCTCAAACTGAAGTATATGCCTTAGCAAATTAATTTAATAGGAATTCTTGGCACCTTAATAAGTCAAGAAGAGAGATCATTAAGCCTTCCAAGTACAGTCTTAAGCTAAGCAGATGTGAAATGTCATTTATTCCAGGATTTGGTCCTCAGAACTTAGGAAGGAAGTCAGATACAGATAACATCCCTAAAGATTTTGTTTAGCTCTTTAAATAGAATAACAGTCATGCAAAAATGTTCACAATTTCTTTCCCCCAGCAAAACCTGCAAGTTTTTTTCTTGCAAAGAAAGAAAATGCAGTTATTATTACTGATATTATTATGAATAAAAGTAATGCCAAAATAATGAATTATTTATTCAGCGCTGTCTCTAAGAAACTCAGACATTTGTGTTAAGGGGTAAGGGAGGAAAAAATAAAAATTTAGTATCTTTGACCATTGTTAAGGCCTTCTCATATATCTTTCCAGTTTCATTGCAGTCACGATTATTGTTGTCTGTTTGCCCATAGAGCTAGCTGGTAGATAATTGAAGCCCTTTCCTCCCTATCATCCACCCTCTTCTCCACTAATATTCCTTCATTTCCCAGTTTGACTCCCAATATTGCCAGAACATTTGAGCACCTTCCATGGACAAGTAGGAAGGCCCCCTCAAATAAGTCATGCCCACTGCCCTGAGTTTGGGCATGAGTTTGCACCTCATGTATATTTAACCTTTCAGGGTTTGAGACCTTTTTTAAAAAATAGTGGACCAGTTCAGTCTGTCAACACCAGGGAGAGGAAAGGGGGTTGTATCCCATCAGGCCAAAACTGGGCAGGCTGACGAGGAACATGTTTCCAGCACTCTGACCACCCAAGGCCCAGGGAAACATAAAGGATTACCCTGGCCAGGCATTTTCCAGTCTGTGTTTCTAAGAACGCAGGTTCACCTGAGAAGATAGAGCAAGGTCCTGAACTCCCCTCAGTACCTTCCTCAAAGTCAGTTAGTTCACACTGCTTTAGTTCACACTGAAATATGCACTAAGGTTCTGATTAACATGATTGCACAGTAAAGCCCCTTTGCTATTCAAAATGGGAAAACTGGCCCAGACACGGTGAATCAAGCCTATAATCCCAGCACTTTGGGAGGCCAAGGCGAGAGAATTGCCTGAGCTCAGGGGTTCGAGACCAGCCTGGGAACTTGGTGAGACTTCATCTCTAAAATATACATCAAAAAACTATCCAACTTGGTAGCACATGCCTGTAGTTCTGGCTACTTGGAAGACTGAGGCAGAAGGATCACCTGAGCCCAGCAGGCCAATGCCGGGATGGCCATGAGTGTGCCACTGCACTCCAGCTTGGGCGACAGAGTGAGACTGTGACTCAAACGAAAAAAAAAGAAGAAGAAAAGAAAAAGGAAAAAAAGGCGGTGGGGAAGTGCTGATATAATGAATGCCTCATTGCCTTAGAATTCCATGGCACCAAAAACAGTTTTTCTTTCATTTCTTTCTTTCTTCTTCTTCTTCTTCTTCTTCTTCTTGGTGTTTTAAAGCAAATTTATTTTTATCTATTTATTTTTAATATAGTTTATTTTAAAGATGTGGGGTACAATTCAGGATTAGGTGTGCAAGTGAAAAACAACTTTTCAAAAAGTATTTTCTCAAAACATCTTGGGAGTGAAAGGATGTGAAGCATATAGGGACTAAGAGCAAGCTTATTGGGCCAATTTTTTCCCTAAGAAAAAGGAAACTGTGATTTCCTTTTTAAATTTAAATTTAAAAAACATTTGCTGAGAAGTCTAGCAAGGTGGTCACATAGAATTTTTGGTTTTTAAAGTCTGACCAAATTTTTTTTTAATGTATTTTTAAAATCAACCAAAGTTCTTTATTGGACTAATAAGAGTATTACAAAAAAAAAAATAAAGCAAAACAACCAGAAAAAAAAAAAAGCCTTCTAGCTTACCTATGGCCATCATCACATCTTTTAAAAGGAAATATTTACCACCAAAAACATGAGAAGGCTGTGATATCAGAAGAGAGGACAGTTCTTCAAATGAAAGAAGTTTAGCTTTGTGAAAAAGTAGCCCATGGCCTTATTTTTTAAAATTATTATTTTGCCATGAACAGGTGGAAATTCCATCAATGTCTGGTCTCTAGATGGAGGGGAGTTCCCCAAGGAGCAGGAGAACCGGGTCAGAGCGGCTCACGAGTGTTTCCCAGGCCTCCCCTCTCTCTCTGGTAGCAGCCTGGGCTGGATGGAGGACCTCTGCGTGTCTGGATGTCTGGAGCCTTGCTCACTCGTCCTGTCAAGTCTGGCCTCAGTCTGGGAGCCAGCGAGGCAGTGTTTGTGGAGCCAAAGTGGAGATTAAGTCATGTTTTAGAGGTGACCTCTGTCCACCCCTTGCTGCAGGCACCCCCTCCCCTCTGGGCCGCCCTCCCCAGCACTTTGCCACCTACATGCTTTTGTTCTGCATGAGCCCCTCCCTGCCAACACAGGCTCAAAAGGGTCCCCCCCGCACACCCACCATCACCTCCCGACCCCCATCCCCCCCGCAGGTGCCTTCTCCTCAAATGGACCTGGTCTTTGTTGTTCTAATTAGATTATCTCTGCCTTAGGGACCGAAAGGACAGTCCCTAGCAGCCCTGGCTGGAAAGGCAGGTCACATAATCCCTGTTATCAAGAGGCTTGTCATTTAGCATGTAGATCAACTAATTCTTTCGATACCAGGGGAGTAATTGTGCATCTTAATATTGATTTTTTTGGAGATACAATCGCCTACATTCCTGAGTCAGACTCACTTACTGAAGCTAAAAGGTTCCACTTACTATATTATGAAACCGCCCCCCACCCCCATCATATGCTCCATCCCAATTTAATGCTACAAAACTGGACAGATCTGAAGGGCTTTGTGTTTTTCCACTCGATCCAATTTCAGAATAAGCCTCCAGTTGAGGAGAAAAATGAAAAATATTCTGGCTATTTTAAGACAGAGCATATGTTTGTGTTTGGGGTGAGGATGAGGGAATATTCTGCTAGTCTCCACCACGCCATACATTCTCCACTCCTCAAACTTTGGGGTACAGTGACATTTGGGCTCCTAATTTAATGCCTATCAGATTTCTGTCTTTTATGATGAATTAGTAGACTGGGCTTTCCAGTTAGGCAGGGGACATTTTCTTATTAAATACACTTCCAGGGGAGTGGGAGACAGAAAAATTAAAAATCAAGCTGTAGCCGTAAGAAAAAAAATGTTACCTTCTCAAAGGATCAAAAATGCACTGAGATTTGGGTCAAGCAGCCGTGTTGCTTCTATATGATTAAGAAGGATGAGGCAAAGGCAAATCGCAGCCAAGGGCCAAATGTACAATTGTTCTACCCAGAAAGTTCAGTGACCCTGTGTCCTAGGTTGCTTGCTGCCAAAGCATATCATCAATCATTATATCAACAATCATGATAACTATTGTCACTCTTACAAACATCATCCCACTTCGTCTCCACAACAAGCCTGTGTTCTGATCGTTGGTCCCATATTACAGACAAAACCACTGAGGTTCAGAGAGATTATATTACCTGCCCAAGGTCCTCAAGTTAATAAATAGCAGAGCTAGATTTCAACCCAAGACTGCCTAGCTCTTCAGCATGTAATCCTAACTAAAAAACTGTTCATTTTTCTGCTGGTTGGTAAGGGGTCCATACATTTATTTCATTATATTTTTATTCATTCTATGAAAATTGCTCATCCTTCAGGCCCTAGGTGCCAAAGATAGGAAAACAACACAAAATGTGTGAGAGGGAGACAGTCAAAAAAAATACTATACTCATTAAATAAGGTGAGGTCTGCTCTTGTGGAGAGATTAGCAAATGCATCAGGATCTTTCTTAAATATTTCACAGAGGTTTTGTGGTATACGTTGTTTTGTTTTGAAAAAGTCCTTGAAAATGATTAGATGCCTAAGAGAAAATGGGGAAAGGACTGAGCAATGGGAAATTCTCATTAAAAGTCTATTCTGTACACAAGCTAATGAAATCATGGTACTTCCCTTTGCATTTATGTGAAATCTTCTATTCAGGGTCTAGATGTGTATTGACATTTTACTGCTTGCAAAGTGAAACTAGCAAAGTCTTCAAACAGAAGAACAGATTCAGTGGACCTCTTTTTTCAGGGGGGTTTAATTTATTTTTATTTTTAAAATGTGGGATACAAATGAGGGTTAGGTACATACGTGGTCATCATACAGGTAAAGTGCGGGTACCCTTATTGATGTCATGTGCACCCCCTCCCCAGTAGTGTCCCATTACTGCCAATCCCTTTCTTATAGTATTATGATAAATGTTCAGGGTTCACTTATGAGTGAGTACATGTGGTACTCACATCTTTGTTTCTGTGATAAATAACTGAGTATTATAGACTGTAATACTATCCAGGTTGCTGCAAACTTCATAATTTTGTTTTTCTTTATGGCTGCATAATATTCCATCATGTAAATGTGCCACATTTTCTTTATCCCGGCCACTTTTGGTTGGTTCCATGTTAATACTGCAATCAGCGGACTTCAAAACACTCTTAGTAGAGATCTAGCATACGTTGGGCATGAGATACTAATAGATGACTTCTTGTAGCTATAGTTTGTATGCAATTAGAGAAAAGTTATATTCACTTTTGGTTGTATAATTACAATGCATAATGTGGTGAGGCAGGCTTCTAGATCTCTGAAATAGAACTTCGAATTTTATTGCATTGTTTTGCTCAGCTGTTTGTCTCATGTTGTTGGACAGCAAAGTATTCGTGAAACACACTGCAAGGGCTTAGATCAGTGTCTGGCACACAGAAGAGGCTCAATAAATGTTCATTCAAATAACAAAATGAATGCGTGATGAATAAACAAATGGCTGTGAAACTTCTTTTTAGTATGAGACCAGCCTGGGCAACTTGGTGAGGCTTCGTCTCTACAATATATCAAAAAATTAGCTAGGCATGGTAGCACACACCTTTCCCCAGCACCTGTAGTTCCAGCTACTTGGAAGGCTGAGGAGGAAGAATTGCCTGAGCCCAGCAAATCGGCTCTGGGGTGGCCATGAGCATGCCAGGGCACTCCAGCCTGGGGGATGAAGTGAGACTCTGACTCAAACAACCAAAAAAATAAACAAAAACTTCTTTTTAAAGCAAATGTTATATTCAGCGTATCATGGGTATGTACCATAACTCTATTGGACTTTTCTGGAACAGTCCTGGCTTTAGACATTCTGTTCTTGTCAACCATCAAGATGGGTATTTCAATTTGAGCCTCCAGCTAGTAGCTTCTTGTTTCTTGTGCCCCAAACCAGTGACCAAGAATCTTTATCAGAACCATGTATCCTAGCTTTCTTGTTGGGAAACAAGGGCACCAGAGCAACAGAGAAGCTACGTTCTTAGGTGAGAAGGTAGACACCATCAGGGTGGCATGAAAATGAGGAGCTAGAGCCAACCCAACAATTTGAGTTCTAATTGTTTTTGGAACAGTTTACACATGTACTCACTCATTAACAAACACCTTTTGAATTTTCAGAGAATACTGAACAGATATCAACTTCAGGAAATTTTAAATAAAACTTTGGTGAGAACTCGATTGACAATATTTGATTTTTCAGCCTGGATCATCCCAAATTTGTATTTGTCCAACATGAATGTTGACATTTTAATGGATTAAATATCAAAGAAATCACAGCATTGGAGTAGTAATGGGGAATGCCAAACCTGTAGTGGATGGTTATCATATTCTTGCCTGCTCATCAACTTTTAAATAACTTCCATTTCTTAGTTGAAATATCCATGTCTCCCAGTGTAGAAGCTAGAACTGGTCACTTGCCTCCCCTGTACCTAGGACATACAGCACGCGATCTGGGTGTTCATCATTCAGCTGTAGCTGGCAAGACTTCCTTGAGAAAGATCCTGTTGCAGAAATGACCTCAAAACAGGTGAAGACGCTGGTGCAGTAAAATTGAATCTCTGGAACTTAGTGTTTGGCAACTGAAGAGACAATACTTTCCTCACCAGGCCATCTTCTCTTAATGGTTTGGTCATTGCTTTTAGGAGCTGAATGTCAGGTCCCTTTCTCCAGCCCTTCCCTCAATTCCATGAGTTCTCTCATATTTTTCCTTAATCTCCTTCCTGCTTCAATTGGTCAGATGGATTCTGGTTGCTTTGCAACTAGAAACATGGACTGTACAAAAAGTGACATTCAATAGTAAAAATAATCTTGATACTCACACAGAGTGCATCATCTCACAGTCCAGGGGCATCTCTGAATTCGTCTATAAGTGTGGGAACAATGGGTTGATGAGTCAAATGGGTTTGATCAAACAGAAATCCTGGTGACAGTTGGTTATAATATGGTTAGGAGTTTTCTGGTTGGGCATATTACTATATTTAATCAAATGACTTGAAAGATAATTCTAAGCATCCTATTATTTAAGAAAATACTTATTTAAAATAAGCAAATGATTTTGTTCCCAAGACTGAACCTGTGGCTTCCCAGTTTTAATGCAGGGTTAAGTTCTGGTGTTTTATGAATCTGTAATACCTGTTACATTAGTTTGCTTGGGCTACCGTAACAAAGTTCCACAGAGTGGCTAAACCATAGAAGTTACTTTCTCACAGTTCAGGAAGCTGGAAAACCAAGCTCAAAGTGTCAGCAGGGTTGGCTTTCTTCTGAGGTTTCTCTTCCTGTCTTGCCTTCTTCCTGTGTCCTGGCATGGTCACTTCTGCTGTCTGTGTGTGTCTATATCCTAATCTCCTGTTTTGTGAGGACACTTGTCATATTGAATTAGAGCCCACCCATATGACCTCATTCTACCTCAATCACCTCTTTAAAGGCCCTGTCTCCAAATGCAGTCACATTATAAGGTACTGGGGTTAGGACTTCAACATACAAATTTTGAGGAGGCACAGTTCAGTCCATAATGCTTGTGTTTACTTAAATTGTTTAAATCTAAGGCTGATTTGGAGAAGCTAATTTCAAATGTTACCACTGCTTCTGTTTAGTTTGGCGTAAGTGTTTATAATACAAGAATCTATTGGTTATTACATAAAAACTTCATTGCAAAAAGTGAGGCTAGACCTCTTCCTCCCCACTCCCCACTCTTCAAAGTTTACTTTAAAAATAATTAAGATAAGAGCATTTAAACAGCTTTTAAAGTCTGGTCCTTTCCATATCCAGTCTTCCTCCCTCTTCAAGGTCCTAATAAAACCTCACTTTCACCTCATGGCCTCTCCTAGCCTACCCCACCCAGAAGGACTTTCTTCTCTTCTGAACTCTGAGAGCACACTAACTGTGTCTCCCTGACAACACCAGCATCTATCTCAAATTAGAGTTTTCTTTCTTTTTCTTCATTTTGTTGTAAAGGTGTGGGGTACAAGCCAAGATTAGGCATAAGTAGTCTACGTGTAGGTGAAGATTGGGCTCCCAACTGGTCCTCACTTCCCCTGATTTAGGTGATGTTATGTCCATCTACTCCCAATAATTTCCTGCTACTCCTGATCCTTCTCTTGTAGTATTGTGATAAATGTTCAGGATTCACTTATAAGTGAGAACATGTGGTATTCAGTTATTTGTTTCTGTGATAGTCCACTTTCGATGGGTAGCACAGTTGGTTCCATGTTTTTGTGAATAGTGCTGCAATAAATATGCATGTATAAGTATCATTTTTGTAGGATGATTTGAATTCCTCTGAGTATATTCTCAGAAGGTGAATTGCTGGGTCATGTGGAAGGTCAATTTCTAGCTCTTTTACAAATCGTCACACAGTTTTCCATAAAGGTTGAACTAGTTTACACTCCCACCAACAGTGTAGAAGCATTCCCTTTTTCTGCATCCTTGCCAGCATCTGTTGTTTTTTTATTTATTAATGATGGTCATCCTTACTGGAGTTAGGTAGTATCTCAATGTGGTTTTGATTTGCACTTCTCTGATGATTAGTGAGGCTGAGCATCTTTTCATTTATCTGTTGGCTGCTCATATGTCTTCTTTTGAGAAGTATCTATTCATGTCTTTTGCCCATTTTTTAATTGGGCTGTTTGTTTTTTTTCCTTTTGGCTCATTTGAGTTCCTGTAGATCCTGGATGTTAGGCAAGTATCTTTTCCCATTTTGTGTGTTGTCTCCCCACTCTCTTGGTAGCGCCCCCACCCCCCACCCCCGGGTAAGAAGGTTTTCAGTTTGATGAGGTTCCACTTGTCTATTTTCTTTTATGGCATACACTTTGGGGGCTATTATCAAGAATTGATTGCCTATTTCAATGGACATAAGGGTGTCTCCTGCGTTTTCTTCTAAGTTTCTTATAGTTTGAGGTTTTACATTTAGGTCTTTGATCTATTTATAGTTGATTTTTGTGTGTCATGATAGGTAAGGGTTCTGTTTCATTCTTCTGCAATAGGCAGCCAGTTTTCCCAGCACCATTTGCTGAATAAAGTCTCCTCTCCCCAGTGGCTGTTATTGATGGAACAAGATAGAGATTCTGGAAGCAAAAGATTGATCTCTAGCCGAATTAGAGTTTTCTATCCACAAGTCTGATTTCCCCTTCTAGATTGAAAGTTCCCTAAGGATGTGTCTGATTCATCTGTGGTCCCCATATGCCACCAAGGAGCTGGCAGAGTATATATATCCTGTTCTCTGGCTTAATATGAAGGGCCTCTTTCCAGTACTATTTTCCAAATATCCTTTCTCCAGTGCTTTATAGCCAGGCCTCTAAATTTGCGTTCTCTTTTTATCACTCTTAAATATACCTCTGACAAGACCACTCTCAGATGTTATTGACCTTTCTCTTTTTACAAGCCCAGTCATCTTAGTCAACAATAATCAATATTGCTTGACTCCTCTCCCCTTGGGTCTCATCTTTGAGCAGGGAGTAATGACAAGGACCTTGCCCTCACAGGCAGTGTGTGGTAGGTTTCTATGGATATAGGGAGTGCAGGTCTCCTGTTCCTACTACAAAGCCCCAGGCTTTCCTGTGAAAAATACAGGGAGCTAAGAGACTGCCCCAGATGAAAACCTGAGGAGATGGAATTAAGATGTGAGCCCTTATGTTCACTGCAGCACTACTTCCAATAGCTAAGATACAGAAATAGCTGAAATGTCCATCAGTGGATGAAGGAATAAAGAAAATGTGATGCACATAAAATGGAATAATATTCAGCTTTAAAAAAGAAGGAAATCTTGCCATATGCAACAACTTGAAGGAAACTGTAAGGCATTAAGCTAAAGGAGAGAAGCCAGTCACAGAAGGAAAACTACTGCATGGTTTCACCAATATCAAAAATAATCAAACTCTTATCACTCTTTGCAGATGACATGATTCTACACCTTGAAAATCCAAGAGAATCTGCCAAAAAACCTCCTTACACTGATAAGGGACTTTTGGCAAAGTCTCAGGGTGCAAGATAAATATGCAAAAGACAGTTGCATTTCTATACACCAACAATAAACAAACTGAAAAGAACATAAGCACATAAACATAAGAAGCACAGACTCATTCACAACAGCCACACTCCCCCCACACACACACAAAATGAAACCTTGGCATCTTCCTAACCAGAGACGTAAAAGACCTTTACAACAAAAACTACAAAACACTGCTCAAAAAAAAAAAATCAAAGATGACAGAAACAAATGTAAAAATATTCCATGCTCATGGATTGGAAGAATCAACATTGTTAAGATGTCCCTCTTACAGAAATTCATATAGAAACATAAATGACCAAGAAAAGCCAAAACAATCTTCAGCAAAAAAAAAAGCAGGAGGTATCACACCTCCGGAATTAAAACTTTATTATAAAGTTAAAATAATCAAAACATCCTGGTATTGGTACAAGAAGGCATATAGGCCAATGGAACAGGACAGAGATTACAGAAGCAAAACCTCAATTTCTCAACCAACTCATCTTCAACAAAGCCCCCACCACCAACTTTTGGGGAGAGGAGAACCTATTCAGTAATTGGTGCTGGGAAAACTGACTGACCACATGCAGGAAATTAAAACAAGAACCCTAACCGTCACCATATACAAAAGCCAACTCTAAATGGATCAAAGACCTAAACATAAAACCTCAAACTATGAGAACCTTAGAAACTGCAGGAGACAACCTTATGAAAATTGGAACTGGCAACCCATTCCTGATCAAAACCCTAAGTGCCAGGCCATAAGAGATAAGATAAACAAGCGGGACCTCATCCAACTGACAAGCTTCTGCAAAGCCAAAGAAACCCTCTAAAGAGCAGGGAGACAAGCCGGGCTCGGTGGCTCAGCCTGTAATCCCGCGCCTTTGGGAAGCTGGGGTGAGTGAATTGCCTGAGCCCGTGGGTTCGAGACCCGCCTGGGCAGCGAGACCTCATCTCTACAATAAATCAAAAAATCAGCCGGGCATGGTAGCACGCGCCTGTAATTCCGGCTACGCGGAAGGCTGAGGCGGAAGGATCGCCGGAGCCCAGCAGGTCGAGGCTGCGGTGGCCGGGAGCGGCCACTGCACTCCAGTCTGGGTGACAGAGTGAGACTCCAACTCAAAAAAAAAAAAAAAAAAAAAAAAAAAGAGCAGGGAGACAGCCCACAGAATGGGAAAAAAATATTTGCCAACTGTATATCAGATCTACTAGGAACTCAAACCGGCCAAAAAGAAAAAAACAAACAGTCCCATTACAAAGCAAGTAAAAGATATGAATAGACACTTCTTAAAAGAAGACACACGAGCAGCCAACAGATACATGAAAAAAATACTCAGCCTCACTAGTCATCAAAGAAATGCAAATTAAAACCACACTGAGATACCACCTAACTTCAGTCAGCATGGCCATCATCAATAACTCAAAAAACAACAGATGATAGAGAGAATGAGGCAAAAAGGGAACACTTCTACATTGTTGGTGGGAGTATAAACTACTACAACCTCTTTGAAAAATAGTTCGGTGAGTCCTAAAAGATCTAAACATCGACCTTCCATACGACCCCCCGAGTCCCTCTACTGGGAATATACCCAGAGGAATTCAAATCAGTCTATGAAAAAGATACCTGCACATGCATGTTTATTGTAGCATTGTTCACAATAGCAAAAACATGGAACCAACCATGCTGCTCATTAAAAGAGAATTGGATTTTTTTAAAATGTAGTACATATACATAATGGAATATTATGTAGCCACAAAACAGGACAAAATTACGAACTTCACAGCAACTTGGATAAACTTAGAGTCTATGATACTAAGTGATCTATCACAGACACAAAGAACTGAGTATCACATGTTCTCACTCATAAGCAGACCTTGAACAATTACTGTAACACTGTAAGAAAAGGATTAGCAGTAGTGGGAAACTGCCAGGGGAGGGGAGGGGAGGGGAGGGCACATCTCAACAACAAGGGTACCTGCATAATGAATATTTGTATACCTAACCCTGAAATGCATCCCACATCTATAAAATAAAAAAATTTTTAAAATAAACAAATAAATAAAATAAACTCACAGAAACAGAGTAGAATAGTAGTTGCCAGGGACTAGGGAGAGAGGGAAGCAGGAAGGTGTTGTTCAATGGGTATAAAGTCTGTTATACACAATGAATACATCTAGAAATATGCTGAATAAAGAAATCCAAGAAGACACAAACAAATGGAAAAATATTCCATGCTCATGGATAGGAAGAATCAACATTGTTAAGATGTCCATCCTACCAAAGGCAATCTACAGATTCATCGCAATACACATTAAGTTACCAACATGGTTCTCCTCAGCCCTGGAAATGACAATACAGAAATTCATATGGAAACATAAATGACCACGAATAGCCAAAGCAATCCTTAGCAAAAGAAACAAAGCCGGAGGTATCACACTTCTAGACTTCAAACTTTACTATAAGGCCACAGTCATCAAAATAGCCTGGTATTGGTACAAGAACGGGCACACAGATGAATGGAACAGGATAGAGATTCCAGAAGCAAAGCCTCAATTCTTCAACCAACTCATCTTTGACGAAGCCTCCAACAACAACCACTGGGGAGAGGAGAACCTATTCAGTAAATAGTGCTGGGAAAACTGGCTGATCACATGCAGATTGAAAGAGGATTCCTACCTGTCGCCATACACAAAAATTAACTCTAAGCACACCGAAGACCTAAACACAAAACCTCAAACTGTAAGAATCTTAGAAAACGCAGGAGACACCCTTATGGAAACTGGAACTGGCAACCAATTCCTATTCAGAACCCTAAAGGCCAATATCTTAAGAAATAAGATAGACAAGTGGGACCTCATCAAACTAATGAGCTTCTGCAAAGCAAAAGAAATCATCAAGAGAGCAGGGAGACAACCCACAGTATGGGAAAAAATATTTGCCAACTGTACATCTGACAAAGGCCTAACATCTAGGATCTACAAGGAACTCAAACGTGCCGAAAGGAAACAAACATCCCCTTTAAAAAGTGGGCAAAAGACATGAATAGACACTTCTCAAAAGAAGATACACAGGCAGCCAACAGACACATGAAAAGTGCTCACTCATTCATCATCAGAGAAATGCAAATCAAAACCACATTGAAAAATACCACCTCACCCCTGTAAGAATGGTCAGCATTAATAAAACAAACTACAACAGATGGTGGCGAGTATGTGGAGAAAAAAGAACGCTTCTACACTGCTGGTGGGAATGCAAACTATTGCAACCTCTTTGGAAGACAGTGTGACAATTTCTGAAAGAACTAGAAATTGACCTTCCATATGACTCAGTCATTCTCCTATTGGGAATATACCCAGAGGGACTCATCATTTTACAAAAAAGATAACTGCACACGTATGTTTGTTGCAGCTCTATTCACAATAGCAAAAACACGGAACCAACCATGTTGCCCATCAAAACTGAGCTGGATTTGAAAAAACGTGGTACATATACACAATGGAATATTATGCAGCCATAAAGAAGGACAAATATGTGGACTTCGCAGCAACTTGGATCGATTTGGAGTCGATCATACCCAGTGATCAATCACAAAAACAAAGAACAGAGTACCATATGTTCTTACTCATAAGCAGACCTTGAACAACTATAATACTATAAGAAAGCGATTGGCAGTAATGGGAAATTGTC
>NW_007249278.1:57934-81152 GCF_000164805.1 Carlito syrichta | reverse complement strand
GATTGGCAGTTGAGGGAAACTGCTAGGGGAGGGAAGGGCATACCTCACCAACAAGGCTGCATAATCAGTGTTTGTATACCTAACCCTGCACTGCATCCCACATCTTTATAATAAAAAAATTTTTTTAAAGAAATATGCTGAATAACATTGAACATTGTGCCTATAGTTAACAATACTGTATTGTACACTTAATAATTTGTTACGAGGGTAGCTTTCTTAAGTGTTCTTACTGCAATTTTTAAAAAGGATGTGAGCTGGCCCGCCCAGCAGAGGGCAGTGCAGGGCACACCCCAGCAGCTACAGTTGGTGGCTGCAGACCTCGATTGACCCCTGCTGTGTTGTGAGCAATGACACAAGCACTTTCATGGATGGGGGGGAGGGCAATCGTTGTTCGTGTTTGTTCAGTTCTACTTTGTTTTCATTTTAAAACCTGGATTTTGTTAAGTGCAGTTTTCAAAAAATTCACACCAGCAATAAGAATGATGTGTTTCTCCCTCCAACCTTGGTAAGAAAGGAAGAAAATGAAAGTTCATTAGGACATGGTAAAGTCTAAAACACAACAGCATACTAAACTATTGTTCCCTATTGACTGTCTTTAAAAAGTCTTCAGTGTAAGCCAGGCTCGGTGGCTCAGCCTGTAATCCCGCACCTTTGGGAGGCTGAGGTGAGTGGATTGCCTGAGCCCGCGGGTTCGAGACCTGCCTGGGCAGAGAGACCTCGTCTCTACAATAAATCAAAAAACCAGTTGGGCATGGTAGCGCATGCCTGTAATTCCGGCTGCTTGGAAGGCTGAGGTGGAAGGATCGCCGGAGCCCAGCAGGTCAAGGCTGTGGTGGCCGGGAGCGGCCACTGCACTCCAGTCGGGGCCACAGAGTGAGACTCCAACTCAAAAAAAAAAGTCTTCAGTGTTTATGTTCTAGGAGTCAAATGGAGAAGATAGCACTTGAGTGTACCTGCATCTCATCCTTTGAGAAGAAAATCTACAGGTGACACAAATAGGACAAATAGAGTTGGAGAAAAATAATAATTTGTACTCATGGGGCACCTAAGGAATTCTCATTTATTTCATAGGAACTACTTCATTTAATCTGTCCCAGCTATATCTGTTATTCAGGAAGCAAATATAAAATGCCTTCAAAAGGCCTCAGAAATGTTGAATTAGTTCATAAATGTGCCTAGCACTGAGGTGGAGAATTCTTTATGTGTACAACTGAAATAAACCCAGACTGTCAGAAAAGAAATAAATTGAATTTTTTGCTACTAAAAAAAAAAGACATACTTTTCAACCATGTCTGCTAGATACTTTTGTCCAAAGAAATCATTTAGACAGTACTGGGGACATTTGTAGGTAACTCAGGAACTCCTGAGGTTTGTAAAAGCTAAATCCATTGCAATAAGACAAGGTAGGGCTGGTTTTCTGAGGCTGACGTGCAGCAGAGGAATCTTTCTGAAGCAATTTTCTGGAAACTAGGTTTTTTCATTTGAAGGGTAGAGTGGAGTATTGGGTCCTTGAGGGACAAAGTGTGGAGGAGATGACACCGTGCAGAAGAACAATTGAAGGAGGAAAAGATGTTTCAATGGTCCCAGAGAAGTATGCACCTGATAGAAAGAGTATACACTGGTGAGAACCTGGTGATAACTTATGTTAGGTGCCAATCTCTGTCCAAAAAAAGGAGGACTGACCCTCATTGTTTGTCTTGGTGTCGTGAATATTTTTTCAAGAGTCATTCACATTGATCCTGGGCAACTAGCCCTCGTGAAATTCAAATAATTAAGAAAATATCTAGATTAGCATCTCTCAATGTGCATGAAATATTTCTTATTTCACTAAGGTTAATAAAGTTGGAGTACCCACATACATGATTGATTTTTTTCCTTTTTCTCTTCCTTTTTTTTTTTGTCTTGTCTTTTGGGGGAGTATAATTTGTGGTTATCTTAGTTGAATGTCATCTTTGGATGATGTCTGCAAAAAAGGTGGAATTAGGACTTCTGAAAATTCTTTCTTTTGTCAAAGCAATGAGAAAACTTACAAAATCAGAATCAACTTTTTCAGTGCTCTGGAGATTAACCAAAGGTTTACAGTAACCAGGGAAGTGTTTATTCAAGAAAGATGGCTGACTCTTGGTAAGAACAAGAAGCGTTGTGGCATTTTTATCTTGTCCTCTTTTAATCTCTCCCTGTTCTGCAGTAGACTTGAAAAATAAGTACCCATAATAATAGTGAAAATCAGCTGCCTGGCAGTCACTGGATAGAGGCTGAAGCTCTTTCAAAGCATCATTTCTCAAGAATTACCATAATCTGACCTGTCTGGTGCTTCTCTAGGAGAACTCCCTTGCAAGGCTGTCTTTATTTAATCTAATTTGGAGCTTACCCAGTGCAAAAAACCTCCAGATTCTCCTCCTTTACATGCCAAAAGTTTTTCCCAGGGGCCATTTGTTGATAGCAATTACAGGCAATTGTTTAACTTTATGGCTATCTGAGGCAGGGAATAGCAGTTGGAGAAAACAATAAACAAACCAAAAACTTTAAAGAAAAATCTGGAAAATGAAATGATCGTAATATATTTTGAAAACTCCAATATATTTAAGGGAATCTATAAAACAATATGCACATGTAAGACTGTGCAAATGCCTAGGACTGTGTGCATGCTCAGGAAAGACCTAAGAGGGCCCCAACTTCTCACCTCTGGCTGAACTTGAGGTTCTGCATACAGGAAGTGAAGGTTAAGACAGAGCTGCCAACCAAATTGCTGAGAGTTGAATGTGTGCCCCAATACCCACAGAGTCCTTTACCAAAAATCAGGAAACTTACTGGTTCCAGACAATTAAGGAAATATTTGTTCAATAATTAGTTGACCACTAAGTTAACTGAACAGAGACTTCAGTGGACATATATGACAAAAAAATACAGACCTTACAGAATTTATTCAGAAAGTCACTAAACAAACAATAACAACAAAAACGATAACAACAATAAACCCTGAAGAGTGAAGAGAATCTTATTTCCAGAAATGCCACATTATATTATTTAAAAAGTCCAGTTTTCAACAAGAAAAAAAAATGGGAGGCAAGAAACAAGAAAGTATGGCCCATGAATGGTGGGGGGAAAAGCAATCAATAGAAACTGCTCTAAGGAAGCCTGGACGTTAGACTTACTAAACAAAAATTGTAAACCAACTATTTGAAATATGTCTCAAGAACTAAAGGAAGGTATGTGAACCAATGGAGACTATCAAAAAGAGAAATTATTTTTAAAAAGAGCCAAAAAGAAATTCTAGAACTTAAAAGTACAATACCTAAACTGAAATGTTCATTAGAGAGTCAAAAAAGCAGATTTGAACAAGCAGAAGAAATAATCAGGGAACTCAGATTGTCCAGTCTGGGTAATACAGATTTAAAAAGAATACATAGAAATGAACAGAGTCTTAGAGATCTGTAGCAAACCATCAAGTGAATCAATATATGCATAAAGAGAGTTCCAGAAAGAGTAAGAAAAAAGTAGGAAGGAGAAAAAGTATTTGAAGATGTAATGGCTAAAACTTTTCCAAATTTGATTTTAAAATACATTAATCTACACATTCAAGAAGTTCAGCAAAATTCAAGTAGGATCAACTTGAAGGTTCACACCTAGATATATCATCATCAAAAATCAAAGAAAAAAAAGAATCTTGAAAGAAACAAGAGAGAAGTAACTCATCATGTAGAAGAGATCCTCAAAGAGATTAAAAGCTGATTTTTCATCAGAAATCTTGGAAGCCAAAAGTCAGTGGAATGATATATCCAAATTACTAAACGAAAAAGACTGTCAACAAAGAATTCTATTTTCAACAAAATTATTCTTTCAAACTAAAGGAGAAATTAAAACATTCCCAGATAAACAAAGACTGAGAGAAGGAGCAGTAGAAAATCTGCTTAACAAGAAATCCTAAAGAAAGTCTTTCAGGCCAAAATGAAAAGCATACTAGAAAGTAACTCAACTTCACATAAGGAAATAAAGAACAGTAAAGATAACTGCATTAATATATATATAAAAGACAATATAAATATATTTTTGTCTACAACTCTTTTTCTCCTATCTGATTTTTTTATTTTAAAGATGTGGAGTACAATTCAGGATTACGTATACAAGAGGTATCATACAGGTAAAGTTTGGGCCTCCCTTTGGTTCTCACTTTGCCTGGTTTGAGAGCAGGCACCCTAATTGATGTTGCATTCCCCACCCACCCCACCCCAGCAGTATCCCGCAAACTGCCAATCCCTTTCTTATAGTATTATGGTAAATGTTCAGGGTCCCCTTATGAGTGAGAACATGTGGTACTCAGTTCTTTGTTTCTGTGACAGATCACTTGAGTATGATAGACTCTAAATTCATCCAGGTTACTGTGAAATCCATATGTTTGTCCTTTATGGCTGCATAATATTCCATTATGTATATGTACCACATTCTTAAAATCCAGTCCTGTTTCAATGGGCAGCATGGTTGATTCCATGCTTTTGCAACTGTGAATAGTGCTGCAGTAAACATGCATGTGCAGGTATCTTTTTTGTAGAATGATTTCCATTCCTCCAGGTAGATTCCCAATAGAGGGATAGCTGGGTCATATGAAAGGTCAGTATCTAGTTCTTTTTTTTGTTTGTTTTGAGTTGGAGTCTCACTCCGACACCCAGACTGGAGTGCAGTGGCACACTCCTGGCCACTGTAGCCTCAACTTGCTGGGCTCCCGCGATCCGTCCACCTCAGTCTTCCAAGTAGCTGGAACTACAGGCACATGCTACCACACCTGGCTAATTTTTGATTTATTGTAGAGATGAGGTCTCTCCAAGTTGCCTGGGCGGGTCTCGAACCCACGGGCTCAGGCAATCCACTCACCTCGGCTTCTCAAAGCGCTGGGATTACAGGCTGAACCACCGAGCCTGGCAGTATATAGTTCTTTGAAAAATCACCACACTGTTTTCCAAAGAGGTTGCACTAGTTTGCATTCCCACCAGCAGTGTAGAAGCGTTCCTTTTTCTCCGCATCCTTGCCAGCATCTGTTGTTGTCTGCTTTATTAATGATGGTCATTCTTACTGGGGTTAGGTGGTATCTCAGCATGGTTTTGATTGACTTTTCTCTGATGATGAGTGAGGCTGAGCACTTTTTCATGTGTCTGTTAGCTGTCCATATATCTTCTTTTGAGAAGTATCTATTCATGTCTTTTGCCCACTTTTTAATGGGACTGTTTTTTTTTTCTTTTTGGCAAGCTTGAGTTCCTTGTAGACCCTAGATGTTTGGCCTTTGTCAGATATACATTTGGTAAATGTTTTTTCTCATTCTGTGTGCTGTCTCCCTACTCTCTTCATGGTTTCTTTTGCTTTGCAGAAGGTTTTCCATTTGATGAGGTCCCACGTGTCTATCTTATCTCTTATGGCATGGGGACTTAGAGTTTTGATCAGGAATTGGTTGCCAGTTCCAGTTTCCATAAGTGTGCCTCCTGTATTTTCTAAGGTACTTATAGTTTGAGGCTTTGTGTTTAGGTCATTGATTCATTTAAAGTTGATTTTTCTGTGTGGTGATAGGTAGGGGTCCTATTTCGGTCTTCTGCATGTGGTCAGTCAGTTTTCCCAGAACTATTTACTGAGAAGTTTCTCCTCTCTCCAGTGGTTGTTGGTGGAGGCTTTGGCAAAGATGAGTTGGTTAAGAAATTGAGATTTTGCTTCCGGAATCTCTATCCTGCTCCATTGGTCCATATGTCTATTCTTGTACCAATATCAGGCTGTTTTGATTATTTTAGACTTATAGTAAAGTCTAAAGTCTGGAAGTGTGATACCTCCTGCTTTGTTTCTTTTGCTAAGGATTGTTTTGGCTATTTGTGGCTGTTTATGTTTCCATATGAATTTCTGTATTGCCATTTCCAGGTCTGAGAAGAATGATGCTGGTAATTTAGTGGGTATTGCGTTGAATCTGTAGATTGCCCTTGGTAGGATAGACATCTTAACAATGTTGATTCTTCCTATCCATGAGCATGGAATATTTTTCCATTTGTTTGTGTCTTGGATTTCTTTGAGCAGTGTTTTGTAGTTTTTGTTGTAAAGGTCTTTTACTTCTCTGGTTAGGAAGATGCTGAAGTATTTCTTTTTCTTTCTTTCTTTCTTTTTTTTGTAGTTATTGTGAATATAATTGTGCTTTTTATTTGGTTCTCTGCCTGTTTGTTGTTGGTGTATAAGAATGCAACTGTCTTTTGCACATTTATTTTGTACCCCGAGACTTTGACAAAATCCTTTATCAGTAAAAGCAGGTTTCTGACAGATTCTCTTTGATTTTCAAGGTAAAAGATTATATTGTCAGCAAAGAGGTATAACTTCACTTTTTATTTTCCTATTTGAATACACCTGATTTTCTTCTCTTGTCTAATTGCTCTAGTTAGGACTTCCAACACAATGTTGAACAATAATGGTGAGAGTGGGCAGTCTTGTCTTGTTCTGGTTTTCAGGGGAAATGCTTCCAGTTTCTGTCCATTTAGCAATATGCTAGCTGTGGGTTTATCATGGATGGCACTTACTATTTTGAGGTATGTTCCTTCTATGCCTAGGTGTTCAAGGGTTTTTATTAAGAAGCATTGCTGAATTTTATCAAAAGTTTTTCCACATCTAATGATATAATCATGTGGTTCTTGTTTTTACATCTCTCGTTGTATTTAATTACATTTATGGTCTTGTGGATGTTGAAGCAGTCCTGCATCCCTGTGACGAAACGTACTTGGTCATGATGGATGATTTTTGAGATGTGCTGTTGGATTCGATTTGACAGAATCTTGTTGAGGATTTTTGCATCTATGCTCATTAGGGATATTGACCTGTAGTTCTCTTTTTTTGTTGTTGGATCTTTACCTGGTATATGTATCAGTGTGATGTTAGCTTCACTTCATAAAATGATCTGGGGAGAATTCCATCTTTCTCAATTGTCTGGAATACTTTCCATAGGATTGGTATCAGCTCTTCCTTGTATGTTATGTAAAATTCTGCTGGAAAGCCATCTGGTGCAGGGCTTTCTTTTTTTTTGTAGGTCATTTTCTTATGACAGAGTCGATCCTGGGTTGTTATTGGCCTATTTAGTGTTTCAGTGTCTTCTTGTTTCAATCTTGGGAGGTAATGTCAGAAAGTCCTCCATTTCATTTGGGCTTTTATGTCAGGTAATGTCAGAAAGTCCTCCATTTCATCTGGGAATTGTTTCCACACAGGTATGCATAGTAATCTCTGATAGTCTTTTGTATTTCTCTGGGATCAGTTGTCATTTGATCTTTTGCATTTCTGATTGCATTTATTTATGCCTTTTCTCTCTTTTTCTTGGTCATTCTGGCTAGGGGTCCACTATCTGATTTAAAAGACAACTGCATAAAGCAATAATTTTACTTCTGTGTTGATGGACATATAATATAGAAAGATGTAAATTGTATTATAATTATAGCACAGATGTAGTAGAAGAGAATGGAGCTATATAGTAATAAACTTTTACATTATTATAAAAGTTTGATATTAAATTGATATTAATCTGAAATAAATGGTCATAAGAATTAAAATTATAGTCCCCACAAAATCCTGCTCCATTGGTCCATATGCCTGTTCTTTAGAAAATAAAGTTCAGAAAATAATGAAAAAATATTTGCTATTAAGATGGCACACTAGAATATATCTATTTAATACAAAAGAAAGCAAAATAGAGTACCCAAAAGGATATGATATATAGGGGAAAAAACAGTTAAGTAGCAGATTTAAATCATGCCTTATCAGTAATTGCATAGAAATTACATTAAATGTAACTGGATTGAACATTGCAATTAAAAGGCAGAGATTGGCAGAATGGATTTTTTAAATGTATAATGCAATTTTATGCTGTCTATAAAAAGACACATTTTTAGATCCAAAGACTCAAGTCATTTGAAAGTAAAAGTATCAAAAAATCTATGCCATGCAAATAATAGCCAAAAGAGAGTTGGAGTGGCTACACTAATACTGAACAAAATAAACTTTAATTGAAAAATTATTGCTAGTGACAAAGGACAATTCACAATGTAAAAGAATAAATCCATCAAAAATATGTAACAGTTATAAACATATATGCATGTAATAACAGAACATAAAAGTACACAAAGTAAAAATTGTTGCTCACTCGCTGCCGCTGGCCCGTGCTCTGTGTTCTCCTGTCGCCCTCTTGCCATGCATCTCCGCCTATCGTAATGGAAGAAGAAATTGCCGTGTTCGTCATTGACAATGGTTCCAGCACTTGCAGGGGACGACGCTCCCCAAGCCAGTTCCCCTTCATCTACGAGTGTCCCCGATACCAGGGCTTTATGGTGGGCATGGGTCAGAAGGACTCCTACGTGGGCGACGAGGCTCAGAGCAAGCTAGGCATCCTGACTCTGAACCATGTTTCCACACAGGTATGCATAGTATGGCATTGTCTCTGAAGCATGTTTCCACACAGGTATGCATAGCATGGCATTGTCACCAACTGGGATGATATGGAGAAGATCTGGCACTACACGTTCTACAACGAACTGCGTGTGGCCCCCGAGGAGCACCCAGTGCTGTTGACTGAGGCCCCCCTGAACCTTAAGGCCAACAGAGAGATGACTCAGATCATGTTTAAGACCTTCAACACCCCGCCATGTATGTACCCATCCAGGCCATGCTCTCCCTGTACGCGTCTGGTCATACTACTGGTATTACGTGGGTCACCTACACGGTGGTCATGTACAAGGGCTATGCCCTCCCCCATGCCATCCTATGTCTAGACCTGCCTGGTCGGGACCTGACTGACTACCTCATGAAGATCCTCATGGAGCGTGGCTACAGCTTCACCACCACAGCTGAGTGGGAGATTGTGCCTGACATCAAGGAGAAGCTGTGCTATCTTGCCCTGGACTTCAAGCAGGAGATGGACACCGCCGCATCCTCTTCCTCCCTGGAGAAGAGCTACAAGCTGCCTGATGGCCAGGTGATCACCATTGGCAACAAGTGGTTCCGGTGTCCAGAGGCACTGTTCCAGCCCTCCTTCCTGGGCATGGAATCCTGTGGCATCCAGGAGACCATCTTCAACTCCATCATGAAATGTGACGTAGACATTCACAAGGACCTGTATGCTAACACAGTGCTGTCTAGTGGCACCACCATGTGCCCAGGCATTGCTGACAGGATGCAGAAGGAGATCACTGCCCTGGTGCCCAGCACCATGAAGATCAAGATTATTGCTCCCCCTGAGTGTAAGTACTCCTTGTGGATCCGTGGCTCCATCCTGGCCTCCCTGTCCACCTTCCAGCAGATGTGGATCAGCAAGCAGCAATACGATGAGTCGGGCCTCTCCATCATCCACCGCAAATGCTTCTAAACGGACTGCGAGTAGATGCATAGCATTTGCTGCATGAGTTAATTCATAAGTATAAATTTACCCTGGCAAATGTATATACCTCATGCTAGCCTCACGAAACTGGAATAAGCCTTTGAAAAGAAATTTGTCCTTGAAGCTTGTATGTTATCAGCACTGGATTGTAGAACGTGTTGCTGATTTTTGACCTTGTATTCAAGTTAACTGTTCCCTTGGTATTTGTTTAATACCCTGTACATATCTTTGGTTTAAACCCTTAGTACATATGTGGCTCAGTCACTTCATGGCTGAGGTGAGAACATGCTTTTGGAAGAGAAGTCCGTGATCTGCGAATCTGCGTGACCAAGAGTCTTGATCTGTGCAGGATATTAATGTGTCAGAGCTGAGTATTCCAGAATTTCTCTAGAGATTGGCAAGAGCTGAACAAGTTGTCATTTCTGTCTTGCCAGCTGGTCTAACAGGGTTGGAAAGGTCCCAGCCTTAGGACCCAGTTTCTTAACTGTTTTTCTGCCAGAACACCATGGGTTGTTACTTGCCTTGAGTTGGAAGCATTTTGCATTTACACCTGTAAATTTATTCATCCTTTTAATTTATGTAATGTTTTTGTATGCAATTCTTAATTCTTTAAGAGATAACAGCCGATTTGGGTTTTCTACTGTTATGTGAGAACATTAGGCCCCAGCAACACGGCATTATGTAAGGAAAGATAAAGTGCTGCAGTAAAAAAAAAAAAATTGAAGAAGAAATAGATAATTCAACAATAATAATTAGAGACTTCAATACTCCACATTCAATAATAGATATAACATAGATTAACAAGACAGTAGATCACTTGAACATTATAAACCAAGTAGACATAGTAGACGTCCTTACACTTCACTCAACAACAGCATACACAGTCTTCTCAAGTACACATGGAATATTCTCCCCAACAAGCCATATATTAGACCATAAAACATGTATCAACTTGTTTTAAATGATTAAATCATGCAAAATATGTTTCTTAGACCACAATGGAATGAAATTACAAATTAAAAACAAGTAAATTTAGGAAATTTACAAATACGTTGAACTTAAACAACATACTTCTAAAGAACAAATGTGTCAAAGAAGAAATCACAGGAAAAAATAGAATATTTTGAGATGAATCAAAATGAAAAAACAACATATCAAAACTTATGGGATGCAATAAAATCAATGCTTAGCAGAAAATTTATAGCTGTAAATGCTTATAATAAAAAAGAAGAAATATCTCTATTCAATAAGATCTTATTTCATATTTTGGTATATTTTCTAAAGCAGTAAAAAAAAAGTGGAGGGAGGAGTAGAAGTTAATCAATGCTTTATGTATTTCACGTATTTTGTTCCTTAGAAACCTTCTAAGGAATTTTGTTAAGATCTGAGTAAGGCCATTAAAATGTGCCACATGTCTTTCACAATATTCAGCTATAAATACAAGAACAAAAAGATGTGAGAATCACTGTCCTAAGACCAGTCCTTACAAATGCTAGTATTATCTGTTAGGGTTTGATTAGGGAAACCAAGTTCCTATGAATGATGTGAGATAAGGAATTTATGAAAGGAATTACACCAGTACTGTTCAATGGAGCTTTCTGTGATAATAGAAATGTTCTACATCTGCAATGCCCATTAACACAGGCGCTAGGAATACATGTGTAATGTGGCTAGTACAACTGAGGAATGGAATTTTGCATTTAATTTCATTTTAGCTTTAATGGTCACACATGGCTAGTGCTGCTGTATTGGACAGCCCAAGGTCAGATCTTATCCCAATTGTTGGGACTGGTGAAGAAACCAACAGACCGCTCAGGGCCAGTGGTGAGAAAGAAAAACTGATTGTGAAGTGGAGGAAAGGAAGAACAAACTGGAGATAGGAGAAATGGGCACAAACATCTGTCTCTCAGTATCTTCAACCTTGAAGAAATGGGGATCCATAAGGAGAAGGGGACTCACATCTGTCAGCATCTCTGATCTTGGAGAAAAGCAGACCTACAAGGAGAAATGGGGATCCACATATGTCTCTTAGTATCTCCAATGTTGATGACATGAGTGAGCTGCAGAAGACAGTGCCCTTTGCTTCGGCACTGTACATCTCACCCAGGGCTCTGAGAAGCTGGAAGCTCTGCAGTCTTGGCTGCTGCCCTGCTCTAACAAGATAAACCAGCAGATTCCAGCAAGGTGCATGAACTGCCTTTGGAGCATAATGGTTGCTGTGTCATTGCCACAAATGTCTATTCAGTCCTTAACTCAGAATCACATAGGGAAGGGAATTCTGAGCAACACTGTGCAGCACTGAACCATCCCTGCAGGTCCAGAAAGGGTCACTCCTAAATTCCAGTGGATTCAGCTTGGACTCACCCTTGTCCTTCTCTTGTTCCTTATTCTTGAAATACACAAAGGGCAGTTTAGAATTTACTTGTTAGTAGTACTTTTAAGACTGCTCTTTCAAAACTATTGTGCCAAGAAATTCGTCCATTTCTTTCATCAAAAGAAAAATTTGATACATCCTTTATTCACTTATTGTCTGAGAATATTGAGAATTAGAATGAATGAATCAGAATGCCTGTCCTAACAAATCCCTCTGGTTCTACTTTGATTCCTCCTGTCTCCATATTTTTCATTAGTGTATAGAAGAGGAATATTGTGAAAACAAAGTGGAAGCTTGTACTTGGAGAACAGTAACAGTGCACTTATAGTTTACTCCTCAGAAGCTGTTGAAAGAGTTTAGAAATAAATACAATTCAATATTCACAATAAAAAGCAACAGTCATCTATAATCCCATTTTCACTTCTGTTGTAAAGGCTAACCATATGTTTCATCCAAGACAAACTGATTTTATTAATGCCAAGACCAGACATGTAAAACTGATATATGAGGATGTGGATCTCACACTTCCATTCTATTGTTGGGATCCAGATTTATTCAATTCTAACAGGATTTGGATACGCTTAGGGTCTTCCTAAAATAACAATGATTATACTGCACGAAAGAGTCACAAAGTGCACATGTGAAAATGTACAGATTGTCTTCCATACTGTGTGTTAAGCAATGTTGCGTTTTTCAGACCTGATATATTGATACTATAGATGAATATGTTGGTTAATTAGAGCAAGTTCATCAAGTTCTTTGCGAGTCTTGGAAGAAAAAGTAAAGTAATTCAAGAATTCACTCCAGACTTAATAGTGTTGCTTCATAGGTCAAAAGCCTACAAGAAACCAAGCTGTGGAAAAGTAATAATGTAAATAAAAATGTGATTTCAATCTCTGCTTGGCGACTGTCCTCCCTCAGGCCACTAAGGCTCAGTGCCATCAGATGCATTAATGCTGAGACATTGGTCACTATAGGGGAGGTAGAGATGGTGAAAAGCTTTTATGCCCATAGATCCGGGGGAACTGCTTATAAGCCTGAAATCCATTCGGCTGATATATTAGACATCAGTTACTGAAGAAGCAGAGGCAATGAACTTCCTTTAGCATTGACTTGACCTAAGAGGATAAATGCATGGCAATGTACTGAGTTACTTCAACAATGAAGAGATGCCAAAATACCACGACTTCATGGTCCTGTGAGGCTGGGACTTGGTTTCCATGAGACTGTCTGAAGACAGTGGGCCCTCAGATTGAACTGTGTGCGGAGAAGCAGACCTCCTCTTCTCCCTCACTTCTACCACTCATCGTAGGAAGAGCAGAGTAACATTCCTCCTGGATAACAATGAGAGAAGATCCTCAAGGACCAATTCAGATCAACAGTGCTAGGGCAACACAGTGGGCTGAGGACAGAGCAAAGCACATATGGGCAGTAACTAAGAAGACACTGCCAAGAGATTCTTACTCCCTTGTCAGTGCTCTGAAAATGGCACCTGATTTAACAGCTGAAGCCACAGAAGGATTTGGCCTCTGGCTGGAGAAAAATACAATGATCAGTATTCAATCTCTAGGCCTCCTAACCCTTTACTCAGATTTGAAAATCTTCCTGGAGTAGGGAACTTTTAACAGCATAGAATTAAAAGGTAGAGCATTGGAGTCAGACATCCTGGTTTCAGATTCTCATGCCATTAATAGCTGTGTAATCTTGTGAAAGGTGCTTACCTTCTCTGAGTCTCAGTTTTCTCATCTACAAAATTGACATAACTGTAATATCAATGTGAATGAAATAGGAATAGGCTGGCTTGCAAGTGTCAGGAAAACTAAGGTAATAATGGTTTTTAACAAGACAGAAGTTTATTTCTCTCTCATGTAAACACAGCAGTCCAGGCTAAGTATGGTGATGTCACATCAGGGAGGATTTCACTTTCTTTCCCCTACTTGCTCCACCATCTTCAATTTGTGGCTGTTATCTTCTGATCAGAGACAGACACTGCAGCTCCATTTCTCACACTCATATTCCACAGAGAAGGCAGGAGAAGGGAGAAGAAGGGAATGGTCTCCCTTTATATAGACATGTCCTGCAAGTTGCACACACTGCTATTTATTTTCTTTCACCCTGAACTTAATCACATGACCATTATGTGGCTGCAAGGGAGCCTGGGAAACATGATATTTATTTTTGATGGTCATATACTCAGCTGCAACCGGGAAAGACTATTACCAAGAGGGAACCATGATATTGGGAGGTACACCAGATTCTCTGCTACCCAGCCTATCTGGCTGTGTGAGGACTGAACGAGACAATGTTGGGAAAGTGCTAGCACAGAACCTAGGTCAAAGGGTGGGCTCCATGAATGGCTGGGATTACTGCCTCCCCTCTTCCACCCAGAGCATCAAGGTTGGGTGCCCTGTGGCCAGGAGAGCCCTGCAACTGCCCCACAGGAGGCAGATGTAGGACATGAAGGGATGCTGTGTGTGGAACGAGGAGGGTACAGAGGGCTACCAGGGAACAGGGCTGGGTCTAGGGTGGGTGAGTGAGTGAAGTACTCAAAGTATAAGGGGGTGCCAACAAACTCAGTGTTAAAGAAAAATAATATTTTAAGGCAATATTTTAAAAATTCAAAATTAATGTAAAAAATCCATGATGAACAAAATATCACAACTTTAAATACAGACAGTATCTGACCCTGTCTTGCATGACTCACCTCATTCCCCTCACCTATTCCTGGCCCTGCAGATCCTTTCTCTCCTGGCAGCCTTTTCTCAAACCTGAGGTAATTAATGCAGTATTGAACGAATTGTATCTGCAATAATTAAATCAGACCCAACAAAATAGAAAATCTCTAAGGCACATAGATATCTTGAATCTGTACATTAACTTTAAAGAAAACAACCCCCTTTTTAAATCACAAAATCCACACCCTATAAAATGCTAGGAAGAAAATAAAAAGCATCTAAAAATTGCATACAAAAAACTTTGGCAATATTTCAATGAAGCTAATGTTTAATGTCTATCCTTCTAGCTTTTTAAAGCATATATTTTTCATTTAAAATGGAATCTATTTAGTATATGCTATAATCTACATTTTCTTTAACATTTCTATATCATTAGCCGGGCTCGGTGGCTCAACCCGTAATCCCGCGCCTTTGGGAGGCTGAGGTGAGTGGATTGCCTGAGCCTGCGGGTTCGAGACTCGCCTGGGCAACGAGACCTCATCTCTACAATAAATCAAAAAATCAACCGGGCATGGTAGCACGTGCCTGTAATTCCAGCTACTCGGAAGGCTGAGGCGGAAGGATCGCCAGAGCCCAGCAGGTCGAGGATGTGGTGGCCGGGAGCGGCCATTGCACTCCAGTCTGGGCGACAGAGTGAGACCAACTCAAAAAAAACAAACAAAACAAACAAAAAAAAACATTTCAATATCATTAGATATTCTTCCATAATATAATTTCTTATGTATTACTCATTGTGTATGCATATATAATTTACATTGTTTCTAACTATTTTGCTCTTTAAACAGCTCTGCAATAAATATCCTTGCAGTTCAATTGTTTTTTACAATTTTCTGATTATCTTATTTGGTATAAATTCCTAGAAGGAGAATTGCTAGTCAATCTTCTTAAGATTGTCAAACACTCTTCCAGAAAGTTCTAACCATTTATATTCCTTCCAGAAGCATATAAGAATGCAAATTTCCCATGTCCTTGATAACACTGAGTATAATCAATTTTTAAAAATCTCTACTAATTAAGACAGAAAAAATTAAAATAAAACATTTTCATTCACATTTCTTTGGTTGCCAATGGAGGCAATTTTTTTTTTTCACTTTTTATTCATATATAAATTTAAAAAAACAAATTGCCTAAGGAGGTTAGTTCCATGATAGCAGGGATTTCTGTCTGTTTGTTCATTTAGGTCTGTTGGGCTCCTACAACATGCCTGGCAAAGAAAAAATGCTCAATAAATACTGAATGGATGAAAGTGTCCAATATTTATGAGACTTCTTTATCAAAGAAATTGATCTTTAGATGAGTTTTAAATATTTTTCTTAATGTATTGTGTGCCTATTAATTTTATATACTTGTTCTCTGATACATAGAAGTTTTTCTTTCTTGTTTTCTTTTTTTACATAGAAGTTTTTCAAAATCAAGTTAATGTTTTTCTTCATATTTTCTCTCCCCTTTTGTCAGAATTAGTGATGTTATATACACCAAGACTGTGTGTGTACACTTTTTTCTAACTATTTACTTTTTTTTTTTTTTTTTTGAGTTGGAGTCTCACTCTGTTACCTAGGCTGGAGTGCAGTGGCATGCTCACAGCCACTGCAGCCTCGACCTGCTGGGCTCAGGTGGTCCTTCCACCTCAGCTATTTTATCTTTTAAAAATGTGTGTGTGTGTGTGTGTGTGTGTGTGTGTGTGTGTGTGTGTGTGTGTGTGTGTGTGTTTAAAGCATGTGAACGTTATTTTGCTCCAAAGTGTGAACTAGAAAACATCTCATTTAGTGTGAACTAGAAAACACCTCATTTTTCCACAGAGTTAGTAATTTGTCTCAAAAGTACTTATTGAATTATTTGTCCTTTCTCTACTAGATTGAAGTACCATTTTCATTTATTTAACATGCCTCATTCTTATCTAAACTTGCATTTGTTTCTTAACTTCCTATTTTTCCCTCAGGTTTGTCTGTCCTCACCAGTACCATGCTGCTTCAAGAATTATTTTGATGTCAGAATAAGCAATTATCTCATTATACATTCTTTAAAAATTGTCATTTTATTCTTCACTGCTTATTATTCCAGAAACACTTGTGAATCACATGTTCACATTTTCTTAAAAATCCTCATTGAGATTTTATTGATATTGCATAACATTTTTAGATTAATTTGGTGACAAAATAGATTATCATAAAAATTCCCTATACAGGGATGTCATAAGTCTAGAATTTAAAAAGACATTTTACAGATTCCTTACATATATCCTGAAAACTTTCTCTTCAATTTATTCCTAGATATTTTATATTTTTAATTATCATTAAAATGGGATTTTTTTCTTCAATTTATATTTATTATATCACTGGTTATTGTTCTGATATAGAAACGTTATTATTTTTAATAAGTTTTAATTTTTAACAAGTCATTTTACTTCATATTCCTTATACATGATTTTATGAGTTTTTCCAGAAAATTATCTTCTACAAAAATATATTTTCCTTTTTAAATATTTATACCGCTTATGCTGTTTTCTTAACTTGTTGCCATTCCTTAAAGTTCTAAAATATGCTTAATAACAATGGTTACAGTAAGTATCTTTGTCTTGTTTTTAACTTGAGGGGAAATACTTCTATTTTTGTGCTACTAATTTCAGGATTTTTAATTAGGTTTAAAAATTTTCTATTTAATATATATATTTTTAAAATCAAGAATAGATGTTAGATTTTTAAAAATCAAGAATAGATGTTAGATTTTATAAAATGTTTTTTGAAATTAAAGTATTAATATTGCTGTTAGTATTGGTAGTACTTTATTAACAACAATATTAAACCTAATATTGTGAGATTTTTATCAAATGTTTTTTGAAACTAAAGTACTAATATTACCTTGTTCTGATAATATGATTAATTATATTAATAAATTTCCTAAATTATATCATTCTTATGTTTCTAGAATAAGCTTACTTGGTTATAGTATATTTTAAAAATATAACTCTAATTTTGATTTGCTAATATTTCATGTGCTATTATTACACATAACTTAAATTTTATCTATAGTTGTCTGTCTTTGAAGTTCTAATATGTCAAGTTTGGTACCAGGATTATTTAGCTTTCTAAAAGAAATTGTAAAGGTTTTGATTTCCCTTCATTTTTTTTCTGAAATAGATTTAATAACACAAGAATTATGTGTTCCTTGATGACATGAAACAATTTGTCTCTAAGTTTTTCTGGATGCAGTACCTTTAACAGAAGATCTTTAACAATATTTTCTACCTTTTCAATGCTTTTTGTTTTATTTTCTCTACTCAGATTCTCAACTTATTTTATAAAACTGGACCATTTGTATTTCCATTTTTAAAATCTTTGAAATAGTCAGGATTTTAAATTCAATTAGCATAGAGATTTACATTATACTTTCTTGAAATTTTTCAAAATCTCTTTTGTATCTTTGCCTAAATCCACTTCCTATTATTGAAATTTTATATTAGATTTTTTGTTCAGGATTTCTTTTCCCCCTCTTTTTGTTTGCCAACATAACCGGCCCGTCTCAAAGAATAAATTTTGGACTTACTATCATCTCTTCACTTTTCTTAAGAATCAATTTTGCTTTAAATTCTATGCTATCTTCCTTCTGGTTACCTTGTATTTCTCTCTTTCTGGATTGAGTTAAAGATTTAGGTTATTTTGTTTTCTTTCTTTAATAATAAGCATACTTCAGACTACAGATTTCTTTACTGCATATAGCTGTATTAGTTAATTTGTGCTTGGTAATGCTGCAGAAACAAATAATATCAAAATATTGTTGGCTTACAACAGCCAGGGTTTGTCTCTTTTACATTACATGTCCATTGCATGTTGGCCACAGTTCTGATCAATGTCTTCATTCTAAGTTCCAGGGTGAACAAGCAACCTCATCTGGGACACACTGTGATTGTGACAGAAGCATACATGGGCTCTTAGAGTTCTGCTGGGACAGAGCAGACATTATTCCCATTCCCATTCCCATTCTAATGGTCACACCAATGTCACACATTCAAAGTGAAGGCTATACTCCTGTGACGGGGAGTGCAGCAAATAATTGGAAAGATTGATACAATGTGCCCCCAAACTCATTTTTTAAGTAGTCTGCAACTGTGCTTTTAATTTTTTTGTCATTTTTGGAAATGCACTTTTTCAATGTTCAAGTTCTGGAACTTTTTTTTTTTTTTTAATTTTAGCATTGTTTTTATTTCTAGCTTCACCGCATCACAGAGAGCATAGCCAATACACTTTCTACTCTTTGGAATGTCTTGAGTTTTCTTTAGTGTCCTAGTAAATGATCATTTTTTGTTAAACATTCCATTGACATTGAAAAAATATTTTCTCTATTTGTAACCTGTAATTTTTCAAATGAATCTATTAAGCAAAGATTACTAGTCATATAATTCAGATCCTCCATAGTCTCATTTAAATTTTTGTCTACTTGCTCTGTCTGTGATTGTGTCAAGTATGCTAAAGTCTTATTATAATCAAAGTCTTAACCACTTCTCTCTTGTATCTCTAATGGTTTCTAGTTAGAATTTTTTTTGTTTACTCAGTATTTAGAATGTCACAAAATGGCTTTTTATATGTCAACTCATTAAAGCATAACTGACAATTACACTGTAATGACAGTTGTCCAACAGATATGCCTGGGAGGCACAATTTTGTTGCAAATCATTTTCTTAATCATGTTGTATAAAATACCTTTACTTAAGTTTTTCCTTTAATTTTTTGTCTGATATTAATATTGCCAAAATTGTTATCTTTTTACCTGTATTAGCATGTATATTCTTATCAATCTCCTTTTAAAATTATTTTAAAATCTTCTGTGTCACTTTAAGTGTGTCTCTTGTAAGTAAAATATAAATTATTTTTAATGAAATCTAAATATCCTTATCTTTTATGATGAGAGTTTTAAAATTACTAATAGGTATTATGAATTTAATATTCTTGTTCTTGTCATGTTAGTTTTTTGTTATATATGTATAGTACATGTGCTTTTCCATTGAGTTTTAAATAATAATATAGCATATTATAAGTATTGAAATTTTGCAGTACTTGTAGGGCATGGCTATCTACATGTGTATAAATTATCCATCCTCACTAAACTTTGGAGAAATATTTTGGCCACCTAATTTCAACCGAAGTGCCAATATTTTATGAGAGTACTAGAGCCATTGCTAATGTTAACCTAAACTTTATATGACAAATAGAAAAAAATTATAAACTCATTTTTAAAAATACATAAAAGACATAATGTCTCTGAGACTCCGTTTTGATAGCAAAAATGGGAAACCACGACTGTAGAGCTAGTTCCTATGCAAGAATGAGAATGTGCTTACTTAAGCACTTGCAGTGGTTTTAAATTGGTTTAACAATTTGCCTAGGACTAATACCCTTGGCTATTTAACAATATATCCACTATTAATCTTAACATAAAAAGTTATCACTATGGATTTCTGTGCTTCTTGAACCATATGTGGGCAATGGAACTTTGAGTAGTTTGAAGAAGAAAACAGTCTTCCCAGAAAGGTCAAATAAAACAAAATAAAACAAAAAAAAGTAGGTGGGCTCTCATCTGGTGCCCAACCCATGCTTGCCCACTTGCTCCTTTAACTAGCAAGATACACTCTCCAACCCTTGGTATTTAACCACAGTATTTACTTAATCTGGTAGCAGAGCCTACTCTGCCCACTGCTTTCTCCATAACTGCTCAGTTGCCCTTGTTTGGAGTTTTACCATTTTCAGGTGGATGTGCCTATGTAGTTAAGTGTTTGAGAAAAGCAAGAACAGAGAGTATTGTGAGGATACAGAACAAAGACATCCAGCCCAGTCTAAAGGTTAGAGAAAGTTCCTTGGTAAAGAATATATTATCTGCTAGACTGACAGAGAAGGAAGGTGAGTTTCAAGATTGTGGAGAGGTGGGAACTCCTTTAATTGTCAGATAAGATGCCAGGCTACAATTTTTGGTTTAGAAATTGTGGTACCATAGCAATGAACCTGAACTGTGTATATGCACACTACTAAAATATAGTGTTCAAAAAGTTAAAAATATATGCAAATATAAAAAATATAAAATATATAAAAATCTATTTATATTTATATATATAAATATAAAAATATTTTTAAGTGCAAATATAAAAGAAATATGTCAAAGATTTTATTTGACTTATTAATGAGAAATTTGTAAGATACTAAAACTAGGTTAAAAAGGAAATGTGAAGAACGGAGATATCTATAGGTCATCAAGAATGCTAAAATAAAGCTGCTAATAGATGCAAATCTTGTAAATATCTAACAGGACAATACAATATAATGTTTGGGGCTATCTTTTCTATAGCTACTAAATGAAATTCACTTGCTTTGCTGTGGACAAGAATCACTTGCATTATTATCAAGTTTTTTACAAGTTAACTTCTACCCTTATGGTTGTAAAATAAGACTAATCAATAGAAAGCCAATCAAAAGTTCAAACCTTCTAGGATATGCTAGACAATGCCCAAAAACCCACCGAAAGAGCCCCTTATAGTCTCATTTGCTCATTTTCAACTTTTAGACAAATTTTCCTTAAAACACTTTTTTGAGTTGTGAAAAATGATTTTAACATTGGTTTCCAAAAGAGAGATGAACTCTGTTGAAACAGGCAGCTATGTATGAGCCCACTCCAAGTTCTTCAAATACATATCTCCACCTCCCTGGCTGGAATCAGGCCTGGCCTATATTCTAATGATCTCCACTGTGTGTCCCAAGAAGGTCATTTGGGTTTACTCTTGCTATCAAGGGTAACACATTCAGCAAATTCTTAAGCTCTTGTCATCTCCCCAGCAGCCTTTTGTGGACTGTTCAACAGTGTGCTAGGCAGAGCAGGAAGAGACAGGTTGCTCTGGGCAGTGTTCAACAGCACAGCTCTTTGTCTCTTGTTGTCAGCCAGCCCTGTCACTACATTGTTCTTTAGGCGGCGTGCCTTTGATGGACTATCTATTCCTCCTGTCTCAACACTCCAGGCAGTTTTGGAGAAATAGCAGCCCTGCGCACGGTTCCTTCTGGTACAGAATAACCCCGTTATATTACGATGTAGTATTAACTCAGTCCCTTGTATTTGTGGAGGACACTGTGGAAAAGTCTCAAAGATATAAAGGCTTGTCCTTGTTCTCAAAGAACTTCCCATTTTGGGGAGAGACAAGTCATAAACAAGAAGCAAACAGCAAAAGCTGGGAAGAAGGACACTGGAGGAAGAGCCCATCTAAATCCCTGCTCTGTTACTTGTGTGAACTTGGACAAGTTATCTTTAAAAGATTTTTTTTCACATTACAGTATAATCTATATCCCATAAAATCTACCCAGTGTAAGTATACAGTTCAGTAAAGTTTTTTTTTTCAGTAAATGTATAGAGTTATTCAAACTTCACCTCAGTTCAGTTTTAGAACATTTCTATCACCCCAAAAAAAGATCCCTGGCAGGTGATCCTCATTCTCACTCCAGTTCCTGACAACCACTGACTGCTTTCGGTTTCTCTAAATTTGTGTTTTCTAGAAATTTCATACAAATTGTAGCATATGATATGTAGTCGTTTGTGTTTGACTTCTTTTAGTTAGCACATTTTTGAACTTCATTTTTGGGATTGCATGTATTAGTGAGTATTCACTCCTTTTGATTGCTGAATTGTGTTCCATCGTATGAATATATCACATTTTTTTTATCCATTCACCAGCTAGTGAACATTTGGATTGTTTCAGTTTTGGCCTATTATGGGTAAAGCTACTATGAACATTCACGTGTAATCTTTGTGTAGACATATATTTTTACTTCCCTTGGGCAAATATCTAGGAGTAGATTTGTTGGGATGTATGGTAAGTATCTAATTTCTTAAGAGACTGACAAACTCTTTTCCCAAATGGTTTTACCCTTTTACATTTCTCACCAGCAACGCATGAAGTTTTTTGGTTTCCTCATCCACCTAAACACTTTTTATTATCTGTCTTTTCAATTATAACCATCCTAGTGGGTGTGAATTGTATCTCATGGTGGTTTTGATTTGCACTTCCCAAATGGCTAATGATGTTCAGTGTATTTTCATGTGCCATGATCACATCTTGAGCAATATGTCTATTCAAAGCTGGTTTATTTTAAGTTGGGTCATTTGCCTTTTCACTGCTGAGTTGTAAGAGTTGTTTATATTTTCTGGAGACAAGTTCCATATCAGATACATGGTTTGCAAATATTTTCTGCCAGTTGGTGGCTTATCTGTGCATTTTCTTAATGGTCAAGTTATATAAGCTACTTGAATCTAATCTCAATTGCTGCATACACATTGTGGGAAATGAATAATATCTATTCTTGGTGTTATAAGGATTAAAAGAGGTAACATTTGTAAAAGCTACTTAGCATAGGGGTTGGAAAATATTAGGAGGTTTATTGAATAATCTAAATATACAAAATGCATGTTTGGTTGGCAACAAGTACTTCACTTATATAGAAAGGAAATAAATTAAGCGTGGGCCCAAGGCACCACAGCTTCACCGTAGGAGTAAATCATTGAGATATGCATTGAAGAATGAAAGAAGCTGGTCGTAGGCTAGAGGAACAGCCACAAAGGCGTAAAGCACAGGTGAACATAGCTTTTTTTATTTTTTTATTTTGTTTTATTTTATTTTTTTGAGTTGCCCAGACTGGAGTGCAATGGCTGCTCCTGGCCACCGCAGCCTCGACCCGCTGGGCTCTGGTGATCCTTCCACCTCAG
>NW_007249278.1:3538-57611 GCF_000164805.1 Carlito syrichta | reverse complement strand
TTGATTTATTGTAGAGATGAGGTCTCACCAATTTGCCCAGGTGGGTCTTGAACCCGCAGGTTCAGGCAATCCACTCACCTCGGCCTCCCAAGGTGCAGGATTACAGGCTGAGCCACCGAGCCCGGCCGAACATAGCTTTTAAGGATGCAGAAGGGAGACCTGTATACTACAGACTCACAAAGAGGCATCATCACATTGTATCCTGTATTTATTTATTTATTTATTGCGTTGGAGTCTCACTCTGTCACCCAGACTGGAGTGCAGTGGCCGCTTCCGATCACCGCAGCCTCGACCTGCTGGGCTCCGGCGATCCTTCCGCCTCAGCCTTCCGAGTAGTCGGAACTTCAGGCGTGCGCTACCACGCCTGGCTACTTTTTTGATTTATTGTAGAGATGAGGTCTCACCAAGTTGCCCAGGTGGGTCTCGAACCCACGGGCTCAGGCAATCCACTCACCTCAGCCTCCCAAAGCGCGAGATTACAGGCTAAGCCACCATGCCCGGCACATCGTATCCTTTATACAGAGCCAAACATTATTAAAGCCTGAGATAGAGTTACTAGGTTAAAAACAGGCATTTTGTCCAGTTCTCTAACATATTATAAAAAGTGACTTTTCTATTTTGAAAGGGGAAATCAAAGAAATAGCAAAAAGATTCTAGCCAATAAAAAAATATGTTGCCAATCCTGAAGCAACTGTTGTATCTGACAAAGATGGGCCGGGAATGGGACTCAGGAACAAATATGGTCTGGATGTAGGAGTACCCAGGTTGGTTGCCCCAAGTTGTGAATCAGCAAGGGGGTATGACATCCTGCAAAGTCTTGTAACCTGGACCAGTTTAAAACAGAGCCTGTGTTGTCAAAGAACCAGCAACCAAAAACAGATTCAAGAGTCAAGGTCACGAAATCAAGAAACCCTGGCTGTCATGAAAGAGAGTAAGCCCAAAAGTCAGAAAATACTAACAACTGATATTTGAGCTTAATATACACCTAGAACTGGGCCAAGTCTTCACATAAATTATCTCATTTAATCTTTGCTATTCCCAATTAATTAGGTCCTATTATTTTCCCCATTTTACAGATGAGGGAGCCACCAAGACCCAAAGTGATTAAGATATGTGACAGAGCTGGGGTTGAACCTGGACAATCTGACCCAGGCCTTTGCTCTTAAGCATGGTACTATGCTGGGATTCATCCCAGCCTGAGCTCACGGTCCTGGCAGCAGCCATTGCCTATTCTAAGTATCCTCCTCAGCCAGCACGGGGCCTGACATATATGCAGATCCTAATAGAGGTGAGTGTAGGAAAGAATGGCAGAAACTAAAGCCAAAGTGACGTCCAATGAGACAGAAGGAAGCTAAGCACTCCATGCTCCAGGCATAATGAAGGCATCAACTAGTGTACCATGATCAACCATGGGATGGAATGCAAACAACAACTGGCTAACGGAAATTAAAGTTTGAAAACTATCTATTTTTAAAGCAAAAATTAGAGCAAGTCCAGGCTTTTTCCTCTGGAGTAATAATTTCATTCCATACCACTGTTTTTCACTAGACTTCACAGAGTGAGTTCCATAACTGGTCCTTTAGGGCTTATACATGATCCAGTGTCTACCTACACGAGTGGACTGGACCAGAGAGCATCACAGTTGCAGCTGCCCTGCCCAGGACAGGTTGGAAACTGTTCCTCTAACTTGCATCTTTCAGAGTTCAGAAGTAGACTATATCAGCCTCTTGTAAGTTGCATGATAGGCAGGGGGGTTAACCTCTCTGGCTTCAATTTTATCCTCTACAAAATGTAGTAATGATAATTTCAACTCCAAAGAACTCCACAGAGGATTGCAGGGATGTTTACATAAACTATTGCATTTAAAGTCATGAGCATAGGGCCTGGCATTTAGAACGGGTTCCAAAAAATATTAGTATTATCATTTTACCCAGCCAGGTGCTGGTTCTGACACCCATATTAGAAGGGAATTTCTCATCCCCAAATGTGTCACATCCTTCCTGCAATCCCAGGCTGGATATGGAGGGCACCAATGAGGCTGAATCTTGATGGACCAAGTCCCTGAAGATAAGACATCCCTAATTCCCTTCCTTCCTCTATAATTCTCCACCCCCTCTTTATCCTTCCCCTTTTTAGCCTAGTAGACAAAGAATGAGTGTCCTGGCACCCTGCCAGATGTAGCAGGAAATTATGAATGAGGATTGTACAGGACGATTGACTCTTTATGGAGATAGGCCCCAAATTAATCCTGAAGGCTGGGCAGTAACCACAGGAAACTTGGAGCCATGAGGCCACCACTTAACACTTTCATATCTCTGTCTATCCTAGAGTGTTAGGCAAACAATAGCCTAATCCACTAAAGTCCTGGGAGAGGTATTATTAGTCATGGAATATCTGAGATCAACCTTTGCATGCATACAATTAAGACCAGAATCTGGCATGCGGGTCCTCACGTAGGACTGGGATCCTTACGTGAGTCTTTGAGGAATGTCACAGCAAATTTCCAACAACTGGTTAACATCTACCAGTGCTTTGCAAATTAGGCCTGCGTTGAAGTGTCAGTGCCCAAGGGACTGATTTATTGAAATGCCCTAATTAGGATCTTGTAACACATCAAAGGGGTATTAACAAAAAAAGTGCTAGCTTCAGAGACTAAAGGGTACACATAGGCATGGTTTGTCTCTCTGCCAGCCTCAACAAATGCCATTCTGACACTGCAATGGGCTCCACTGGGACAGCAGACATCAATTAGATTAAAACATGACCCATCTGTTGGAGCAAGCCTGATGTAACCTCTTCCCACGTACTCACTTTCTCCTTTTCAAGCTTCCCCCAGTACATACATACTTAGAGGCCTGAAACTAGCTCAGAGTCAGGGCTGTGAAAGTTGTTAGACCAAAGAACTAGCTGGGACAATATGCCACTGGGGATTTAGGAATAAGCTGTGATCATTAATGAGCATCTGGAATTATGAAGCTCCTCCTCTCACTGTCATCAAGTCTTAAATATACACCTTCCATTTGAAATTTTCTTAACCACAAATAAAACCAGCTTTCCCTCTGGACATATCTTGCCAGGCCAACCCTATATTGCTGCTGAGAGTATATTGCCATAATTATTCCTACCCAAGCTTACACCCCAGCACTATCAAGTCTCTCTCTGCAGTCTTGAGTAAAACACTTAATCTTTTAGTGTTGGTTCCCTAATCTGTAAAGAGGGAGAAGTAATAATAATACTCATGGGATTGTTGAGAGGATCAAAATATGCATGTCAAGTGCTCGGGACATACTTAGAACTTGATGAGTATAATGATCATTATTGTACTTATAACATTATGATAAAAGAAGACCCCAATGACTATCAGTCCCTAAGAAATGTTGACAAACAAGAGTCTTTACAGAAGCCTCTGCTCATGACCAAGGCAAAGATTGCCTCTCAAAGTATCAAGACATCCTAGGTTGCCTCAGATGCAAAGCATCCACAACCCTAATAAAATTCTATGCTTAGCTAATTGTTGAAGCTTGCATTTCTGTTGACATTGAAGAATGTAACACAAAAAGCAGTGATGATCCACCACAAGCAACCAGGTCTCCTTGAAGAAAAGACAGATTTCAGATGTGAAACAGGAAGTGTATGAATAAGCCTGGAGATTATTGTCCTACCAAACAGCAAGAAAGTTAGTAGGGTCTACCAGCGTCATGTCAAAAGAACACAGGAGCTATCTTGAAGATGTTCCTGCTGGCCAAAGACGGGGCCATCTGAGCATGCATTGGGACAATAACACCTATAATGGATTGAAACACATAAAGTGTGTTCTAGGAAACTAACTCATTATTTTTAAGCTATTAAATAGAAGAAAAGAATCAAACATTTGTGTCACCTTTCCATTGTGAACTCTACCTCAGGGTAACCAAATAGTTGATGAGGGGAGATTTCTCTTCATAAAGTTTCCAGCTGATAAATGCAAAGGATGTACAATTCCACTGTTTTGCTATCCTAATGAATTAATATATCTAAGCAACAATGATCAATGACTACTATTGTCATAAAAAGAGAGACAATCATTTTGTACCTCTTAATGGAAGTACATACAAATTGTCTTGCCCACAGTATCACATTTTAATCTGATCAAGCTCTAGAACTAAATACTACTTTTCAGGCAATTTGAAGACAGAAAAATATGCTAAATGACATCAAAATGATACAATTAGCAATCCTAGACTGTGGGAAACTCTACAGGACCATCGAGCAGTTTCTTCAACAAGTTGAAAGGTAAAAAGAGAGAGAGAGAGAGAGAGAGACAAGGGAGGAAACTGTAAATGACAAAGCATACTGACACCACCAAATGTTGGTGAGGACACAAAACAGCAGGAACCCTCATTCATTGCTGGTGGAAATGCAAAATGGCACAGACACTTTAGAAGACAGTTTGGCAGTTTCTTAGAAAATGAAACATACTCTTACCATATGATCCAGCAGCCACACTTCTTGGTGTTTACCTACATGACTTGAAAACATATGTTCACAAGAAAACTGGCACATGGTTGTTTATAGAAGCTTTATTCATAGCTATCAAAACTTGGAATCAACCAAGTTTTTCAGCAGGTGAATGGGTAAATAAACTGGTATATACATGTATTTAGCATTAAAAAGAGATGAGCTATCTTGTCATGAAAAGACATCGAGGAACATTAAGCATATATAGTTAAGTGAAAGAAGTCAATCTGAAAAAACTACTTACAGTGTAATTCCAACTATTGTATGGCATTCTGGAAAGGTAAAACTATTGAGACAGTAAAATAATCAGTGGTTACCAGGGGTTAGGGGTGAGGAGGGAAGCAGAGCACAGAGGATTTTTAGAACAGCGAAACTACTCTGTATGTCTACAGTGGTAGATATGTGTCAATCAAATGCTTGTAAATTGAATGCATAACACCAAGTGTAAACTACAGACTTTTAAAAATGGTATACCAATATAAGATCACTGTTAGTAACAAATGTTTCACTCTGGTGTGAGTGAAACCGAAAACTGTTCTAAAAAAATTGCCTATTTTTTTAAAAAGAAGTATTAAAAACCAAGCAATTACAATGTATGGGCCTTATTTGACTTCTGATTTTAACAACCTATATAAGGGAGATAGAGAGGGAGGGAGAGAGAGGAACAAGGACTGGAGAGTTAACTAGATGTTGAGTGACACAAGGAATTATTGTAATAATTTTTAGAGGTGAAAATGTACTGTGATTAAGTCTGAAAAATAGTTCTCTTTTATAGCTACATATGAAAACAGTTATATAATAATAATGAAGTCTGAGATTTGCTTTAACATATTCAAGCATCGGAGGGCAACTGGGTAAGGAAATGGATGAAACCAGATCGCCTGGGTGACAGGTACATGGGATTTGTTTCATTACACTGTTTTTCGACTTTTGTCTGTGCTTAAAATTTCCCATAAGAAGAAGTTAAAGAAAAAGGACAGTGCCAATCAGGGTACTCTGCTGTGGTATCACTTGGACCCATGGAAAAAACTCTGGGGTTTTTATCATGAGGGAGGAGGGTCAACACTTGACACCTTAAACCAGTTAAGTCACAGCAATCTGAAAACCTCTACAACGTTAAAGTGAACCTAATCAATTATCTGAAGTCACTGGCTCCTGTACTCACCAGGTCTTCTATATGCAACATGTCTAATGGGAATGAAGAAGTTGATATTGCTGTTTCCTCTGCTATGGCTACTTAAAAACAAAGTATGGAGACCATCTCTTGATTTTAGTCTAACAAAGAAAAGGAACATTTGCTGAGTCTCTTCTATATTCTGGGCACCGGGTTTGCTTCCTCTCACTTAAGAGAACTCAGTTTAGAGATTAATATTTCTCATTTTGAGATGAAAAATGGAAGATCAGAGAGGTGGAGTGGCCTGAGTAAGGTCATAGAGTTAGTAAGTGACTGAGCCAGGATTTGAGCCTTAACCATTTGAATATGGAGCACAGATTTTTTTTTTTTTTTTTGAGTGCAAGTCTCACTCTGTCACCCAGACTGGAGTGCAGTGGCCGCTTCCGGCCACCGCAGCCTCGACCTGCTGGGTTCTGGCGATCCTTCTGCCTCAGCCTTCCAAGTAGCCGGAATTACAGGCATGCGCTACCACGCCCAGCTGATTTTTTGATTTATTGTAGAGATGAGGTCTCGCTGCCCAGGCGGGTCTCGAACCCGCGGGCTCAGGCAATCCACTCACCTCAGTCTCCCAAAGGCGCGGGATTACAGGCTGAGCCACCGAGCCCGGCTGGAGCACAGATTTTTAACCTCCACTCTATATTCTTGTAGTCTGGAGTTGGTCAAGATTTTAGCCATCACTTAAGAATATGACAAAACCTTACTGCCTTTGGGTATAAAATTCAATATGTTTTTTCTTTCTTTTCTCTTTCCTTTTTTTACCTAAAGTTCTGTCCACAGCCCTATGTCAGAGACTGGGTTGCTGAGCAGAGAGCTGGGGATGGGGGTATGGGGAAGGCTGTGGGACTGATCTAGAATGCAGATTGAGGAGTACACAGAAATCTGACAGTCAGTGACCAAGAACCACATGAAAGCCACACAGCTGGCATCCATCCAACTAAGTAAGAGGCCTCTCTGAAGGGCTGGGCAAGACCAGATGTGGGGCGGCAGGATGGAAACAGAGCCATCAGCCTGAAGAGAAAAGAAGGAAAATTGAGGGAAGAGCTGATCCCCTGAGCCAATCAGCATGGAAGCACAGTGCCTCTGCGGTCTTGGCCTGGTGGTTTTGGAGATAAGCCCCGTGTTTCATGGTATTGTACACCAAACTTGGTCCCTTTCTAAAGTGAGCACTGTGCCACTACTCTTCTGAAATACAGACCTCTTCTAGGTCATTGTACTTCATTCTCATAGAACTGGATGTATGTAGGTGTTGAGAGGAGCCTCAGACATTGTCTAGGATGGAGGCTTTCAGACAGTGCTCCAAAGTGCCTTGGGCAACCACCTCAAATCACCCCATGGGGTCCCAAGCCCAAATAATGGTCTTCTCCTTCTTTGGTCCATTAAGATAAGCATTACCAAGAAGGCCTTTGTCCTGCATTAAACTAAGTTTTAGATTTCCCCCAAATAAATACTTATTTTCCCAATAAATATCTACCTATATTTTAAACCTCTGAGTTCAGACTGACAATCAGAGGGCACAGCTAGAAATGTGTTTTTCCTCTCTCCTAAAGGGATAGACACTTCACAGAATCTGAATATAGGTGTCTCTAAAAAGATGCTTTTTACACACGTTTCTAAAATTTCTAAAATAACTTATGAAAACTGTCAAAGCTGATGTTATACACAATTACTTGTAGAGCATATCATTTTTCAGGTTGGATGAATCAGACCTTTCAATTCTGCTAAGGTGAATTTTGTTAAAATATTAAAACTCCAAAGCTGTTATATGACATGTATTAGTTGTGATATATTGATATACATTGGATATTTTATAGTGCTTGTCACTTAGTAGGAACCCAATTACAGCAAGTACCTTCAGGTTGCATTGTTTTACAAAGGATGAAAATAGCATACAGATTTAGATTTTTATTTTACTAAAGAAGCACATGTAGCAAAGCATCTTCTTCTAAGGCCATGACTATTTTTATGCCTGAGAATCTCTGAGACATTAGCAAGTTGAGAAGCCCACCTTAACCAGCCACTTGGAAAGAAATGGCTTGATAGTCACCTTCTAGTAACTTGAGTTTATGCTTGCCAGTAACAAGGTGCCACAAGGAAGATCAGAGGTCCCCAAGGCTAGGTCAGAGGAAGAACCTTTGAGACACATTAGGTCTTTATCAGACTCAAGACTCAAATTCATTACTCCTTTGTGCTTAAAGTCTAACCCTTGTGCATGCAAAGTATGGACTGTCTGATCTAAGCCACAACTGACTAACTGTGCTGAGGAGGAAAGAGACTCAAAAAGATGAGGTGACTCATCTGGGGTCACGGAGTTTGTAATGGCAAGAGTAGAAACAATGCCAAGATGCCAGCTAAATGTTTAGACCCCAGTCTCTCCTCCTTCATTTTTTATGTTCACTTTTACCCTGTTTTGCCAGCCTTTTTTCCCTCTGTGTGCCTTGTCTGTATATTTAAGGCATCTTGAAGTCCCCAAGGCTGAGTTCACTGATGTGGTCTCTCAGATAAGGTCAGGTAGTCACCACCCAGCTGCTTTCAGACTGCAGTACATCTTGGGTCTGCATGTCACTTTGGGTTTTCTGATCCATACCTGGGTCCCCAGCCCCTGGGCTCCAGGTCAGAAAGCAGTCTGTCACTCTAGTTGAGTGATGGTCATTTCCCTTGACTAGATGGGCATCTGTTCAAATTACTGTCTCAGAAAGAGGCACTATTAGAGAGGGCATGGAAATGGGAGAAGGAGAGAATCTTGTTTTATCCACAGTCCCTATAGCAAATACTACACTCAAAAGAATTCAGTTAAGGGGCACAGTGGTGTATGCCTATAGTCTCAGCTGCTCAGGAGGCTTAGGAGGAGACTTGCTTGAGCCCAGGTATTTTAATTCCAATCTAAGCAACATAGTGACAACCCGTCTCCAAAAAAAAATTGCTAATATTTGTGATAGATCAGTAGGGTGGCTATAGTTAGCATTAATCAATTGTACATTACAAAATAACTAGAAGAGAATAATTTGAATATTCTTAGTGTAAAGAAAAGATAAATATTTAAGGTGATGAATATCCCAATTACTCTGATTTGATTATCTATTAATGTATTAAATTATCACATGTATCTCTAAAGTATGTACAACTAATATGTATCAATAAAAAATTTTAAATGAAAAACTAGAGAATCCGAGTAAGAACTCTGGGCCTCAACCAAATAGGAATGCCAGCTCTAAGATCACTAAACATCATGAAAGATCACTAGAAATCCATACCCTTCCTCATCATCAATCATACAGATCCTTCTTTTCTTCCTTCCCTTGTCTCTATTTATGTAGGTGCTAAGGTTAGGAAGGAAAAAAGAAAAAAAAACTGAAGAGCTCAAAGACAGAGATAAAAAACAAAAAACAGTAACTTGTAAAATTATGTTAAGTCCTGTATTCATCACTGAAGTCTCACTACAGTCCTGTAAGACAAAGCATCCCACATACCAGCATATAGGAAACTGCTGCACAGAGGTGAGAGGAAATTCACCCAGGATCACTGTCTTAGTCCATTTGTGTTGCTAAAAAGGAATACCTGAGACTGAGTAACTTATAAAGAAAGGAGGTTGATTTAGCTCACAGTTGTGCAGACTGTATAAGAAGCATGGTGCTGGCATCCACTCAGCTTCTGATGAGGGCCTCAGGCTGCTTCCCCTCATGGCAGAAGGTGAAGGGTAGCTGGCATGCACAGAGATCACATGGCGAGTGAGGAAGCGAGAAAGAAATAAGGGAAGTGCCTGACTCTTTTTAGCAACCAGTCTCACAGAAACTAATAGAGTGACAACTCACTCATCTCCCTTCCACGGAGAGTATTAATCTATTTATGAGGACTTCGCCCCCAAAACCTAAGCCCCTCCCATTAGGCCCCACCTACAACATTGTAGATCAAATTTCAACATGAGATTTGGAGTGGAGAAACATCCAAACTATAGCAGAACCAAGAAGTGGCAGGGCAAGGATTTGAACCACAACTTTTGAGTCCAGAACCTAAGCTCTTAATCACTAAGACTGAGAAGGTTCCAGAAACCCCCTTGTTTTCTTTCTACTGCCTTTTGCTTGCCCACTCCCACTTCACATAGACCAGAGCTTCACAAGGAACTTCCCTTCAATGGCTGACTCATAGCAAGTGGGACACTCAGAGCATTTGGAAGGTTTGGCAGAAGAAGTAGCCACTGGTCACCAATGCCTTGCCTAAGGAATCTTCATAGCCAGGGTAAATTGAGTAACTCAGCTCTTCTGGAGACATCAGATCCTTTGTGGAGCAGAGGCCTTCATTCTGGGCCCACATTCAGGGCTTGTTTAGGCAATACGAGCAAACAAAGGCAGGACAGATTTTAGCAACAATACCAAAATCCTATTTCATAACTTTAGATGGTCACCATCATGAACATGTAGCAGGTGATAAATGGGTTAACATTTCATGACTCTAAACTTACACTTCAGGAACTTCCTACTACTGCCTAATCCTTGCAGCCCAAAATCACCTCCTCCTTGCCCTCAGAGGCTAGAGCTGGGCTATCAAAGCAGACGATACAGCTGCCCAGTAACTGTAGGTAGGGACTCCAACCAACTAACACAGAATCTTCTTTCCCTCATGATGACCCTGAGGAGCAAGCTGAAAGATACTACTCTTCCCATTTTACAGAAAAGGAAACTGAGATAATATGGATTGTTCAAGTTCCTGTAACTAGTAAATAATAGAGTCGAGGCCAAATCCCTGGTCCTTCTGATACCCAGACTTTGACACTTTTCATTACCCATTAAAGCAATACAGACGCAGTCCTTCTTGTCGCAACATGCTATTATTCTGTAGTCTTCTGTAAGGGACCCTATTAACACATTGCTAAGTAGTGGCAGTAACAGGGTCAGTCTCCTTAATAAGGTCATCTGCTAATAATTTTCCCTCTTTCCCCCCAAGTGCCTCCCCTTTCTGGCCCCACCCCACTTCCCATTCATCACCACCATTTGCCTCAGGCTACTTTTCCCAGGGAGATGTCTCAGGTCCACCACCTTTCAGGGCCCTCAGGAGAGAGGAGACACCCACCTCTGATACATCTGTCAAAGAGAAATTGGGAAATAACGAGAAAAGGGAAAATGTGGAAACAGCTGCTATCTTATCTCTCCCATCCCTGGGAAGACAGATTTCCTGCTTCTACAAACAACCACGTTCTGAAAGGAGGCTTCTTTTACATACACTTTGCAGGGACGACTTAAGTAAGTCTTGACGACTCTCTTTCCCTGGAGACTAGACTAAAAGTATTGTTTAGAAATCTAATATATGGTTTATTTACTCAATTTGTGCTGAGCTCCACAGTTCCTTCAGGCCAGCCTCACTCGCCCATTACTCTATTAATGCTCCATTACTGAAATTAGTGCTGTAATTGGAGGGGGAAGGGGGCACTCCTTAAAGGCACAGGTCTCAGCTAATCACATCATGGGCAGAGGCACGAAGAGGCTGGTGTAAGGGCCCATGAACATCCGGACCAAAGCGACGCCTTGGCAGCCAGGCAACAGGAGCTGGACACGCGGCAATGTTGCATTGGCCAACCAGCCCACAACTTAGGACCAGCTAGACCTAGACTCCCACAGCCAGGTGCCCACCCAGCACACAAGAGATGCCACATCTGTGCAGGGGCCTTGGGTGAGGGCGAGGGAGTCAGTGTCAGGGTCCTTTGCTGCAGGACTTTCATGCTTTTGCCCACATCCAACCCCTCACACCAGTCGTTCCAAACACACCCAATCAGCAGCCTCCCACCCCCCCAGTCCACCTCTGACTCCTGCCAGATGAAGTCCAAGGCCATTTGTCTTAAGTTTCCTTTGAGACCCTCCTCTTTACTTCAGTATGCCTATATACTCTGCTTCTTCTTGCTTGCCTCTCCTAGTCTAAGCTGAGCTCCTCCCAGGCGCTTCCTACATGCACACCTGTTATACTTTCAATCTGCACTGGCCCCTCCCTCTGGGAATTATTCCATAAATCCTCTACTCCAGGCTGTTCCTCTCCACAGTGTTCTCTTCGCATACTGACCAACTTGTCCTTTGTAAGCTAAAATGTAGTCAGCTACCCCGTGAGTAACTGGGCCATCACTTCCTCTTATAAATCAATTACTTGACCTGCCCACGCTTGCCCCTGGTTCTCACTTCCCACCCATGTCTCAACTCTTTGGGATCTAAATTGCACCCTCTTTCATCGACTGACGTGACTTTCTTAAAGGTCCTGCAGTTGTTCAACCCAATGGCCATTTTTCCATTCTTCTCCTCTAGGGACATCTAAGTAGCATCTGAAATTGCCAAAGATCCTGTTTCTGAAGAGAATGTTGCCTTTGGCACCTATGAATAATCTTTTCCCCAAGTTGTTCTCTTCTATTCTCTATGACAGAACATTCTCTTTCTGTAGCTGAGATTCTTAGCTCTTTTTGTTGTTGTTAAGTTATAGGTCCTTTCGAGAATCTAATGAAAACACATATGCAATGAGTATTCATGGACTCTATAAAAGTCTGTAAATCTCAGGTTAACCACTTCTCCTTACTTTGTTTCCTGGTGGTCTTGTCAATTCCTATGTTTAAAATATTGTGTACTTGGACAAATCATTTCCAAATCTAAACCTCTAACCCAGATGTTTTCACCAGTTTCCTGCTTGGATTTTCAGCTGCCTGATGACCATGCCACAGGCAACTCAACCACACCTTCTCATATTCTGCTTTACTCTTGTCTAACTCTGCTAGTCGTTTGGTGATATCTTGTAGATGTACAGGCTGGAAAATTTGGGGTCATCATTAACTCTTCTAGTTTTCTTTATTTGCCCACTTTCCCCACACCTATCAGATACTAAGTGCTGGGAGCTCTTCTGCTACCATGTTGCCCACAACTGTTCCTTCCTCTTAGTCTTCACCAGCAGTACCTCACAGTTGGTTCCAACCTCTTAACTAGTCTCCTTGCCTCCAGACTTAGTCTGCCCAACAGGCATGCCAGGAATCCTCTAGTCTAGTCCACCACTTCATCATCCCTTTACAGGTCCCCTTTACAAGGCATCTCCACGGTGGTTGTCCAGTCTCTACTTGAATAACTCTGAAGAGACACTGACTTCATCACTGAACATGTCATTCAGCTTTTAGGCAATTCTAAGTATGGAAGGCTTTACCCATACTTTGAGTTAAAATCTGCCTTAACCACATCACTCCTCAGCTCTTTAGAGTTTCTCTTTGCCTACAGAAGTCCCAAGTCTCCCCAGCAACATAGATTAGTTTGCTAGATGCCAGCACAGCTAAAGGCTGCATTTCCCATCCTACAGCTAGCTGTGACTGATGACTAAATGGCTGCTAATTGAAAGTAAGCAAACATAAAGTGTGTTAGTGCCACTTCTAGGTGGGGGCCTTCATACCAAGCACATTTCTCTAGTTTCTCATCCTCTTCCCTGAAGCTGGAACATGGAGGTTCCCTGAATTGTGAAGACAAAGGCCACACCCTAAGATATAACGGAGCAATAGGGAAGAAACCAGGGTCTAGACCACCACACAGAGTGGACCACCTGGATCACCCATCTCAGAAATGTTTCATTAGAGAGAAGTGATCTTTTATATTATTTAAGCCACTATCTTTTTTAAAGTACCATAACCTTTACTCTGAATATACCATCTCTCATCACCACCCCCTACCCCCGCCACTCGCTGTATTCCAACCCCACTGAGCTTCCCACCATGTCCAAATACAACATGCCCTCCATGTCTCAACTCCAGTGTTCAAGCTTCTGCCTCTGCCTGGAATGCTTTTCTTGCCTTTTCTACCTGGTGACCTCCACTCAAACTTTAATATCAGGTAGCCCTCTATGACTCCCCCCGGGATTTAGTAGCATATGTGTTGTTAAAGCCCTTTCCTCATTTTTAACATTTAGGAATGTTTTTGGCTGCAAGTAACAAAAAAAAAAAAAAACCCAACTAACCATGGCTCAAACTGAAGGATACTTATTTCCTTAATAAGAAACCAAATGATAGGTGATGCTTCAATGATGCCATCAAGGGCCCAGGAGCCCCTTTCTCTACTTTATCATTCACAGTTTTGTCTATGGCTCTCCTCTGAGTCACAAAATGGCTCCTCCAATTTCAAGTGTCACATACTTACACAACAGCATCTCAAACAGGAGGAATGGATGCAGAAACAAAAGTTTTTCTCCTTACAGTACATTTTAACAGGGGGAAATGTCCTTTCCAGTTATTCAGAAGGCTTGCCCTATATTGGGTCACCTACCCACCTCTAGGCTGACCACTGGGAAAAGGCATGAAATTCATACTGATTTAGACCAATCATAATTGATCCACCATGGCAGAGCAGGCTAAACAAGAATGAAATTAGAGTTCTGTTAGCAAGAAAGGAGGGAGAATGGCTGTTTGTATAAGCATGTAGACAACTAACTGTGCCTGCTGTGCCAGTCTTATAACTTACCACTTCATTGATCCAAATGTGTAGTTTCTTAAAGGAACAGAGACTGTGTGTATTTCACCTTGGAGCCATTGTGTCTCATACAATGAAGGTGTTTAAAAGATGTTTTCCAAGGATAAAGGGGAGAAGCCCATCTCCTGATCCTTTTCCTGTTTTCTCAAATGCTTAGCACTCTTGTCAGAGCCAAAAGTTGACTTGATGGCCTCTGTGCAGAAGAGAAAAAAGCTCGGGAGACTCATCACCACTTCACCTCCATGTGAAACTTAAACATAACTAACAGTGACCATTCCCAAGAAGCCTAGGTGATTTTAAGGGTGAGTGGGTGAAATACTATTAGTGTCTCACATCTCTTTATCCTTTGGTGCTGCAGCTGAAGCCAGAGCAGAAGTGCTAAAATCTAGCTGAAAACACTGGTCTCAGGACATTTCCGGCCAAGTCAAAGTTGGAAGGATAAGAAATCCCACAAGGTTGTTCTTGTGAGGCTTAAGGCGATATCTTGGACAGATTCGAGGTTTCTGGAAAAGTAGCTATCCTTCAGGGTGCCCTCTGAGTCGGGGGAGAGCTGTAGAGTCACACCTTTTCTGGGCAGAGTGACATCTTCCACTGCCAGAACAAAGGCCCTGCTAAAGATTTTTCAAACACACTTCTAAGTGTTCCATGTTATACTCAAGTGGGAGCACACCCCTAAAAATGTGGAGGACTGAGGTGAGAACTGAATGAGATCAAGTGCATAAAAAATGCTATATAAAGTGAGAGTTGCACAATGAGTCCTTACTACAGCATTGATATTACAGGAGATGTTAATAAATGTCGATTGACTGATTGCTATGTGATCGAACAATCCTTCATGTTTTGACTCTGGCAATCAAGATAGTGAACAGACAGTCCACTATAAATACAGTCCAAATGTCTGATCTTAATTTGTATATTTACCAAGATGCAAGATGCAAATTTTAGAGCTTCTTATATCTCTCTATGATTAGAATGACTGTCTTCTGATATAACTGGAAAGTGCAACAAAATGAGTTTGAATTTTGGTATTGTTTTCTGCAATCAAAAGGTCAATTAACCAAGTTAGTGTTAAAATAGAAAGTATTCCGTTTCTTCTCTTGATCAGCAATTGATGTAAACAATTTGCTAGAATATGCCTGATTGAAATAATACAGAATTTTAGATATAAGATATTTTCTAACCTAGTGTCCTCATTTAATACATGAGAAAACCAGGACCCCAAGAAATCAGGAGACTGACCCAAAGATACTAGTCTTTTAATGTAAAGGACTTGGTTTCCTGTCTCCCAGATCTGTGATCTTTCTTTCCCCACACTGTCCCACAATTTTCTCTGTTGTCTATCTAAAGACCCGTGCTGTGTGGGTAGGAAAAAATCATAGTCATTTGCTATTAATTAGCCCAGAAGCCATGACTCTTCTAACAGGAGCCCTTGGTGTTCTGCTATCAGATCCAGGCTCTTTAAAACTGCTTCTTGCATCAGGATCTTCCCATGTGTTCTGATGGAACAAATTTGAAGACCTCACCAATGGCCTAGTGTTTATCTGATGGACCAGGGAAGGGCAGGCATTCTGGGTGGCAGGAACAGCATGTACAAAGGCACAGAAGTGTGCAAAAGTGATAAATCGGTTGGATTAGGCCAATTCAACTCCTTTGCTATTCAATCTATGTTTTATAAACATAAGTATTTACTGGAAGATGTGAGGGCTATGATTCAGAAGTCCTATGTTTATGTGGCCGAGACTACAGCCTTTGTTGTGCCCAGCCTTGGTGTCCATCCCACCTCCATTAACCCATGAGGACAGAAGATAGTGACAGAGTCAACCCTGATCAGATTACAAGGGTAATGATGAATCTTGTTTCTGGGATCAGCCTCTTCTGCTCCTCTCCCCAGCTTCTCCTAGAGCTCTGGAAGCCCCTTCTCTCTCCTACTGAGGCCTTCTCTGATGCCAGCTGTTGACAATTCAATGTGAATTTGAGCCCTTGTGTTCCCCCAGTCAGAGCTATTGCTTTGTGGAATGAAAGTCTGCATCTTTTTCCATAGAGGTTTCAGGGATTCAAGGCATGAGTGTAAAGGATGTTCCAGGTGAGTGCCACCTTTCATCTCCAACCTGCAGCCCTGGAGAACTGCAGAGTCAACGAGTCTGGAAGGCAATGTGAATGGAAACCCTGGATTGCAGAAGGGCTGAGAGGGCCCCGAACAGGCACAGTGGAGCACTGGAGAAATGCAGGGGACACTGCTGGTGGGGACTCAGAGAGACAGGAAGTTGTTTTCATATTTACTCAGGTGGCTGACCTAAAATCATATTACTACTTGCAAAACACAAGACATACTGAAAAAATTAATTTCCATCATAGGCACTAGCATAAAACAATTTTTTTCCAGAAAATATGTGATATGCAACAGAAAAATCTAGCTAGACTTGAAGCCCAAGAATATTAGATTTAATCAAACATTTTTAGATGCATTTAAATGATAATCTATTGACTGATTCCTAAATTATTAAATTACCCCACTGACTATGAATTTTGTAATAACATTAAACCATTTTTACATATCTAAAATTAAACCTATTATTGCTATTTTTAGTATTCTATCCAATCCAATTTGTATTTTAATGAAGATGTTTGTACCTTCATCTTAAAACAGAAATCCCAATTTAAGGTTAGCATTATTAAACATTTGGCTTCTTCCTCTGGAACATGTATAATTCTCAAGTTTGCTATACATTCCTAAGCCTTGATAGCTGTTATCCATAATCTTCTTTTTGTATTTTAGGCATTTTCCTCTATGTTAAAGATGAATTTCTCAAGTTTCTTCTCCACATGTAATTTTCTGCAAGATCTATTTTTCTTACCATCTTCAATTGGATTTACTACATTTGGAATACTACATTTGGAATTTCCTTGCTCTTGTTTCAGTCAACTACTTTTGCACACCACCTTCATCTCAGCCTGTTCTGATTTTGCAACTTCCTGTTCCTGTTTCTTAAAAGTCATGTCCACACCTTTATTATTGCAGACAGGAAGAAAGTTTGTTTGGTCTACAACTCTCTTCTTTATCTACTAAATAATACTTTTGAGGCATGAATCATCAGGTGAAGGCACCTTTTCCCATAATTTGCAGTACCTTTCCATAGGCCCTTTACGGATCTTTTCATTCATCCTTGAGAGAGATATTGCTATCTAAGCTTAGAGTTTCTATCAGCCCCTGTCTTTGAACATCCTGATATTGGAAACTTCCCTTCTAAGGTACAGAACTAAGAATCAGCCACTAGCTCAATGTACAATACATGCAGGCCTTTGTCATGAGTAATGCTGCTGGGTTGAAGTTACATCTGCCTTGCACCAATTATCAGGTTCTCTGGATAAGATGCAGGTTTTATTCCTTTTGTTTACAGTTCAGAACATGAAAGATTACACCCGTTATCTAGAACTGTGCCCAGGGCTCTTCCTGACTACACCCTGCTTCTGATGCTCCTCTTTAGGTATCTAAGTAAACCAAGACGCAATGTGCTTCCTCTATTCCCCTCTGCCTTGTGGGAAATGTGGCTTCTGGACAAATGCAGATAAAGGTGGTCTGAAGGCAGTAGTGTGAGGGGCAGAAGATGGTCGGAGGACATCCTGGGGAAGGTCAAGACTCTGGCAGCTCTGCCTAGCTGGGAAGAGAGTAGAGAAGTGACAGCTTGTTTTTCTGGTCCTTATCCCTGTCTTGAAGACAGAGGCATCAGCAGAAGGATATTTAGGTTAGCTCATAGCTTCTCTCTTTGGGCTGTTTTAATTAAAGAAAATGTGCTCCAAAATTATGTCTTAATCCTTTCCTATCGGTATACTAATTAATAACAGTTCTCCCCATAATTTAACATGTGGTCTTCTCTTATATTTTTTAAAAATATTATCTTCATTTTTGATTCTTTATTTGTTCGTGAGTTTTATATTGGCCTTTGGGGGGGAATAGAGGACATACCAGGCATCATAACACACATTTTAATCAGAAGTCCTTATACTAAAGTTTAAATTTCACTGACTTTTATTTTTAACTTTCCCGACTCAGTAGCCATTGTATAGGACCTTAAACTGGGGATCATTCTTAGGCCATTAAAGTATAAAAGACAGTGTCCCTACACTAAATGTCCCCAATCTGTTGCACTTTTAAAAATCTTCTTGTTTTTTATTTCTCTCTCCTCCCTAATCTAATGACAGAGTGGGCCTATCATTTCTTATGGGCTCCCTCTAGATCCACTATGTCCCTTCTAATGGGAAGACTCTACAGGACTCTGCCATTTCTGAATAAGCAATAATAAAGCCTCAAGTTGGAAAAAAAATTTTTTAAGCCTATCCAGGCAGACATCCTGTTCTTACCAAGTGGTTGTTTGTGCTCTGCTTGAACACCTCTAGTGTTGGCAGTCAATTCTATCTCCGGATGGCTCTGACTGTTAAAAAGTTGTTCTCTATATTGAGCTGAAATGTGTCTCTTTTGCTTTCTTTTTGCTCCTGGTTCTACGACAAGGATTCAGAGTTCACCTCTTCCACATGAGCACCTGTCAGACATACAAATGCAGGTTCCATACTCCTTCCCTGCCCCATGTTCACCCTTCTCTGGGATAGTCAGGTTTAGGTCCTTCCATCACTGCTGCAATTCTCTGTAATAACATAGCTGTGTCATTTGACTTATGGGATTCCTTAGTTCATTTAATGGGAAGTAGGAACAACAAAATATCCTAATCACCAAAAGGTGAAAGTGCCCAGGAGAGATATCTATCAACTAGCTCTGTGTATCATCAGAGGGCAGGACAGTACTTTCCAAATGAGAGGGGCAAGAAGCATTAATGAGTGGAGCTTCTGTCATCTATGAGTTGGCCACTCACAATGGGTAACGAGAGGAGAGTCCAACAGAGAGGCTCCTTCCAAAGGTGTGGGCAAGGTGAAAGGAACCACAGGGAAGGTGTCATCCCAAGGGCTGATAACCTGGGACACCACCCCTAGGCCTGAGGGGAGGAGGAGGGAGTACATCACAGTAGAACACAGTGCAGTTTATTGTTGGTCAAATGTTTAATGTTTAATGTTGGTCAAAGGTAATCCTTCATTAAGTTATATGGGCATTGATTAAACACTCTCTAGCTTGTATTTCAAACCCTTGCTTTTAGATATTAACAGGCATCTACTAAACTGCTGAGAACTCATTGCTCTTAATTAAGCATCAAGAGAGGAATAAACTAAGTAATCAAGACAACTGAAGTGGGAGCAGGAGGGAAGTGCTTTCTGGGACTTATTTTAAAAGGGCCCATGAGCATGTACCCAGCACTCCCCCCCGCCACTGGCTTGCAGAGGTGGAGATTTTATGTCCCTGTTTGGTTCAGGTCTGAAGCACAGCCTGGCTGAGAGGCAGCTGGCATGGACCCAGGCACGATTGCATGCCTGCCCCTGTGGGCCCCACTTCTAGCAGGTCACCCGGTCTGTGTTGTCACCTTGAAACATTCGAGAGAGCTGTGAGCTTCAGAAGGTGAGGCGCTGGGGGCCAGGGGCTGGGAGCAGGGAAGGCAGGGTGGCTGGAGAGCTTTTGACAGCCCCGATCAGGGCCCAGGATCCCATTCCTGACGACGTGAGCCCCCCAGGCAGGCGCCGAGTGGATAAGAGTGTAGACAGCGAGGCCGGCCTGTGACGCTTGCCAGCACCTGCAGATAGCAGGCAAATAATTGGCACATGTTTAAAAAAAATTAAAAACCCCTTGGATTGAGTATTTTCTAACAGCATCTGGCGGGAGTGCCTGGGAGGAATTTAATCAGCAAGAGTTGTTTAAACGGGGCTCCGCACACAGGCCCCGGCGAGGCTCGTAATGAACTCCGTATCATGTGCCACCCCTGTCTGCTGAGGACATTCAATTTGTTAATTCTGCAGCTGGTGAGAGAGGTCAGATAGGAAAGTGACGATTGTTTTCTGACGTTCCAACCCCTGCTCACATCTTTCTAATTAATCCTTTTAGGAGCCATGGGAAGATTAAGAAGGAGAAAAGGTGAGGGAAGCAAGTGAAAGAGAAATTGATGGAAAGAGCGCTGCCCTTTTCTTTCAAATGGGATGGATGTGAGGAGCTGGGGGTGGGGAGAAAAGAGGAAAAGCTAGGCCTGCTGTCTGCTGCTCTTCTCACTCAAAGGAAAATCAGAAGCCCGGAAGAGATGGCACCCACAAGTGCCACCAGGTCTTCTCCTGTGGTGACTGTCATTTTAAACAGAGAGCAAGGGCCCCAGTCTCCATCACTCAGTCCTGGCAGACCCCCCAGCCAACGGGACCTGCAAAGTTGTATCGCTCTCCCAGAGTTACAGCAGTGCAGGGAGGGAGTGTGACCTGCAGTTAAAGGCCCACGATCATTGGAAATTTGTAAAAATGCCCCTGGGAGTCAGGGGGCCTGGTTAGTGTCTCCACCCTGTATGTCCCATTGCTCTGGTCTGCCTGCATGAGATGTGGCTGGTGGGCAGCTGTCTCCTGTCGGCCCTTCTAGATCTGCTTTCCCTCCTGGTCCACCCTGCTGAGTGGCATAGAGGCCTGAGGACCCCACGCACAGACTCCCCTGTCCTCTAAGTTTGGTCAGTGGGGTGCCCAGTGGGAGGGAGGAGCCACAAGAGGCTGCCGTAGGCTGTCCAGACCTGGGACAGGGAAGCCTGGGCCTCTCTACAGTCTCTCCTAGGTTCTTTGTTGTTGCCATTCCCAGGATCCTGCACTACCCCTTCTGCTTCTCCTCTACTCACCCACAGCTTGTAATTAGTATTTTGTTTTTATAAACACCCCTCAGGTTTCCTGACTGAGGGTCCTTCTCCCTCCTGAGATATTGACAACGGTGCCTGGTGAATAAGGTACACCTGAGTTTGCATCTGGCCCCTACTCATGATAAGGATGTGAGAAAGTTACTTAACCTCTCTGAGCCTGGGTTGACTCATCTGTAAAGTGAGGATAATAATACTAAGCCTCAGCACAGTGAAGTAACCCAAATCAGACACCTAAATACCCATTTCTTTGCTTAGACAAGTCTCAAGGTTAGGACCACAAAAATCAGTAAAGGATTGGAAACAAAAGAATGCAATGAACGCCTGAATCATGATAAACCCAAGATTTTCAAATACTTTCCTGACCGTGTGAGCCCAGCCAGGAAGTGTTGTTTGATATGAGATCCCTGTGTCCTGGTGAGAAGAGAGCCCAGCTCAGGGCTGTCTGTCCACAGTAGGCACATTCACATTCATTCCAGCGGTTCCTCACATCCCCTGGAACTTTCTTTCTTTTCCTTAGAGTCAAAGTCTCACTCTTGTCACTGAAACTGGAGTGCAGTGCACTATCACAGCTCACTGTAACCTCTACCTCCTGAGCTCAGGGGAAAATTGCGATCCTCCCGGCTCAGCCTCCAAAGTAACTGGGAGTATAGGCATGCAACACTATGCCCAGGTTTTGGGGTTTTTTTGTAGAGATGAAGTCTTGTAATGTTGCCCAGGTAGCCCTAAACTCCTGGGGTCAAGCAATCCTCCCGCCTTCACCTCCCAAAGTGCTGAGATTATAGGCATGAGCCACCATTCCCCCCAACCCCACAATTTTGGGACTTTCTATCATGTACTGACATATCCATCCTGCAAATATCTGCTGAGCCTCCTTCTGTGTGCCTTGCGCTGTGTTAGTTCCTGAGGAGTCAGAGATGACTCAGCCATGGCACCAGACTTCAAGGTAGCCACAGTCACCTGGGAAGATGAGCTCTAAATCCCTACCTTTGAACAAATAATATGCCACCAAACACAAAGGTAGAAATGATTAGTCCTGCTAGAGGCATATGTGTGAGTGTGTGTGTTTGGAGAGGGAGGTCGAGGAAGTCTCCTCTAGGGCCTTGAAAAAGGATCCCAGAGAGCAGAGAAAAGCTCTGTGGGCAGAAGGAACAGCATGTGCAAAGACTTGGAGCCAGGGGGCCACACAGGGAAACCTGCCAACAGGCCCCAGTGGCTGGAACATAGAGTTAATTACTGGGGGCAGAGGGATGCATTCTACTGGAAATAAAGACCGACTTTGGGCTGGGCACAGGATTCATGACTATAGTCCCAGCACTTTTGGAGGCTAAGACAGGAGGACTGCTTGAGCCCCAGAGTTCAAGACAAGCTGAGCAACATAGCAAGACCTTGTCTTTACCAAAAAGTAAAAAAATTAGCCAGGCATGGTGTTGCCTGCCTATAGTTCTAGCTACTCAAGAGGCTGAGGCAGAAGGATCACTTGAACCCGAGAGGTCAAGACTCTGGTGAGCCATGATCATGCCAGTGCCCTCTAGCCTGGGTGACAGAGTGCGACCCCAACTCAAAAAAAAGAAAGAAAGAAAAAAGACCAGCTTGGAAGAGGGGAAGAACCTGACAACCACCTTGCTCCCTGAAAAATTTGGCTTTGATTCAGGAGGTCAAGGAGAAATAGCAAAAATTCTTCATTGTACATGTTTTAGGAAGAAAGTGCTGGCACAAATGAAGTGTGTGATTTTGGTAATCAACTGTGTTCTAACAGTAAGGGCCTATTCCCCTGGTCTGGCAGGAAACTGGTTCACAGCCATCACTGAGACTTCCCTCTCCCCAGTTTCCACCTGAGATGGTGCCCTGCTCCCTGAATGTTGCACAGAAACAAGCCTCCAGGGGACCCCACAAAGCCTTGTCCTCCACATCTGGCCACTTCCCCAGAGGCTGCCATGGAGTGGGAGTAGATCCCATACCACTTGTGCAACTCGCTGACCAGGGACCTCTCCCCAGGCTGGAAGTAAGATTTCTTTTATCCTTCTCTTGTGCCCTCTCCTCCCCACTTGTCCAGCCCTATCTGCCATAAGCATTCACAAAAGGTAAGAGGAATCATAGACTTCCAGCATTTTTTATTTACATGCTATCCTGCAAAAATTCCCGAAGGCAAGAAAATCCTAAGGGCCTGAGGACTTTCTTGGAATGTGGGAGAGGGCAGGACTGGGAGAGCAAACACAAATCCGTATGTCCATGAAATATCCTACCAGGTGCACTTTCAAGGTTTTGATATTATTAGTAAGTAGACAGTCCACATTCTGAGGCTGTGTTTGTCAAGTAATTATCTGGATAACGAGCTCCCTCAAGTGCTTTTGGCAAAAGCATCCAAATAACTGAATGCTTAGTTATTCAGTAGGAATAGAAATTTTTAACTTGAAATTAAGAATAAATTGATAATTATCACAACTAAAATAGTCTCTACCAAATAGTGAATTTCTTCAGGGCAAAACTGTTCATTGTAATGGTCTCAGGTTTTAGAGTTTGAATTTCATCTCTAAGTTATATGACCTTGGGAAAATTGTTTGAATCCCCTGAGCCTCCGTTTTCTCATCAATGAAATGGGACTATCTTTTTGGCATTGCAAGGATTACAGTACATTTTTAAAAAGCCTGGTAGAGAGTAGACTTTAAATAAACGCTGCCTGAAAGGGTGGGTGAATGGAAGGACAGGTGGACAGACAGCTCAGTCCTTTGGTTTACTCTGTGTATATAAGTGTCAAAGGCCTCAAAGTATCATTTAAATATATGTTTTCGATCATGATACCATTGTGGGAACTTTGCACCTGGGAATAACATCTAAGCATTTTGTGAGCTCTCAGTCAAGTGTAACTTCTAAACGAGGGTCTCAACGGGGGTGTCTGTCTTGCCCATGCAGATTATTGCACATAAAAAGAAATACTCGGCCGGGCTCAGTGGCTCAGCCTGTAATCCCGCGCTTTGGGAGGCTGAGGTGAGCGGATTGCCTGAGCCTGCGGGTTCGAGACCCGCCTGGGCAGCGAGACCTCATCTCTACAATAAATCAAAAATCAGCCGGGCGTGGTAAGCGCGTGCCTGTAATTCCGGCTACTCGGAAGGCTGAGGCGGAAGGATTGCCGGAGCCCAGCAGGTCAAGGCTGCGGTGGCCAGGAACGGCCACTACACTCCAGTCTGGGTGACTAGGTGAGACTCCAATTCAAAAAAAAAAAGAAAAGAAATACTTATGGTGGGGAGAGAAGAGGTGGGGGTCAATCACCTCATTATCAGGTGTAAGGACAGCACATTCTTTCATTCATTAGCACCTACTTGTGCCTGCCAAGTGAAGGCCAAGCAGCTGCCATTTGCCTGGGACTCCAACAGAAGAGGTCACCCAGGAGACAGAAGATTGGGTGCAGGTACCAGAGGGCTGAGGAGGAAAGTGAAGGCTTGGCCACTTCCATAAAGGTGCTAGCTCAAAGATTTGATCCCCAGTGGCCTCTGCGTGGAAGTCTGAAGATGCTGGCAGATCATTCCAGCCATTGTTAATCATTATAAAGTTGCTCTGGTGGGCAATGGGAGGTCACAGATAGGGTAGGAAAGTAAATCTACCCAATGTAGTGGTCAGGGAAGTGTTCTGAGCAAGGGGTAGCAATCTTCATGGCCCATGGTGAGTGACAAGCAGAAAAGGTGCAGGACAGGGAGGGATCCCCTGTGACAAGTTGTACCGTCTAAACACGGCATGGTACGGGTTATCAGGTTTTCCATTTTTTAAAAAAGCACAAAATCCAGATGTTTATGTGAAATCTCCCAAGTTCAAATGTTGGTTATGATTTCAAAAATGTTTAAAACACTGTGTAAGACAAACAAAACACATCTAAAGGCCAACAGTGGCTCTCAGACCATCAGTATCTTAATCAAACACCAAATCCAGGCCATGAAGCAAAACTAGTGTCAAGGGTCAAAGCCAGAGTCAAATGTCAAAAATCACAGTGGAAGATACCATGCACAGTGGAAGATGCTTGGAATTAAAAATACATATGAAATAATAGCTGATAGAGTTATGAGGGAAGTTTAGTGAGGAACAGTTTAATTATGGCAGACCCTGTCTTGTTGGCATGAAGCTGTGTCCCAAATGTAATCTTCTAGTCACTCTACAGACTAGGTCAAATTAATCAGCCTGTAACTAATAGTGCAATGAATTACCATTTTGTAGATGGTAATAATGATCACAGAGTGATCATTTTTATGTATTTAGATTTTATCAGTTTTTCATTTTCTGAGGATACAAATCAAGAATTAAAATTACTATTGCATTTGATTTATCTATAAGTTAACTCTCCAAGGCAACAATGTTCACTAAATACTTCACATGCTCTCTTACCTTTCTCTCTTATAATTAGTTTAGGGCCATGTGATTAGTTCTGGCCAATGGTCTGTAAGTGGAAATGGTACACATCTAAGTTACTTAAGAGAGGCATGCTAAGCCGGGCTCGGTGGCTCAGCCTGTAATCCTGCGCCTTTGGGAGGCTGAGGTGAGTGGATTGCCTGAGCCCGCAGGTTCGAGACCCGCCTGGGCAGCAAGAACTCATCTCTACAAAAAATCAAAAAAAAAAAATTAGCCGGGCGTGGTAGCGCGCACCTGTATTTCCAGCTACTTGGAAGGCTGAGGTGGAAGGATCTCCAGAGCCCAGCAGGTCGAGGCTGCGGTGGCCGGGAGCAGCCACTGCACTCCAGTGGGCGACAGAGTGAGACTCCAACTCAAAAAAAAAAAAACCAAAAAGAGAGGCATGCTTTCCATGTCTCCTTTCTACCTAGCAAGACAGAACTGATAACCATACATAAAGATGGTAACATGGATCCCTGGTAACAGTCACCAGGTGAAGAGCCAAACAAACAGTACTGAGAAGTAAGATTTTGTGTCAGTCACTGAGATTTTCATTTTTCTGATTATAGCAGCATAGCTTAATTCATCCTGTTTAATACATACCACTTTATGTCATCAGTCATAAAAATAGTATCACTTACACTATCTTCAGCATTTGGCACCTCCATTAAAAACATCTATTTTAGCTTATTTAAGAGATGAAGTATTATTCCTAAATTTTATTTAATCTTGCACTTTTGAGATCATTTGTAAGGTTAGAATATTTCTCATGTTTATTAGTTGGTTGTAATTCTTATTTTATAAATTATCAGTTGCTATTTGATTGATTCTGTTGAGGGTTTCTTATTTTTGAAACATGAGATGAGCCCTTTGTATGATAACAATATGAAGCCTTTGTCAATAAAATTGACTAAAAATATTTTCCTTTGTGTTTTTTTGTCTTTATTTTGTTTAGTTTTTTAATGGAAATTGAAATTGTTTGCATAAAATCAGTTGCACTTTTCACCTGTGAAATTGTATTACTTTTACATTTAAAAATTATTCCTCCACAAAAAGTCTGATAAATATTTAATTCCATTTTTCAACTTTTTCTAATATTTGATTTAGACTTTGGTTTTGGTTTATAATAAAAATGAATGGCCTAAATAGTATTTTATTAAAAAATACTAATCAATTATTTCTCATATTTATATGTGATGTTCTTTTTCCAAATTAACTGCCTATTTTATGAAATATTTACTTTAAATATAAATGATTATTTTTATAACATTTAAATATAAAAGATTATTTGTGTTATCTATTCTATTCTACTGCTGTAGCTATCATTGAATCAGTGCTACAAAATTTAAATTATTGTAACTTTACGGTGGACTTAATACCAGGAAGAGTTAATTAGGCATTGTCCCTTGCTTTGTGCTCTCCTTTTTCAGAATTGTCTTTCATTTCCTGGTTTAGTTCTTTTGTCATGCAAAATTTTGAATTGTTTTGTCATGTTCCCTGCAAAACATCCTGTATATATTTTATTGGAATTGCATCTTGCCAATCTATTAATGAGAAAGGATGAAATATTCATGATATTTGATCTCTCATTCAAGAATATGGTATGTCTTGCCATTTATTCGTCATCTTTTGTATCCCTTTACAACCTTTTGTAATTCTATTTAAATAGACTGAAGACTAAACAAATATACATTTAAATAATGATGTAAACTAAAGTATATGTATTTAAGGGAGAGAGGATTTGAACCATGTGAGGAACTTTGCCCACGGCTCACTCACTGAACACATCCTAGAGTAAAACGGGGAACTGGCCTCAGCTCCTTGCACCTTCATAGTGTCAGCATCTCAGGGTGCTAGGTGTGATATGTTTATATTGACTATGCTTTTGGTGAAGAACTCAGTCTGTGATTTTAATCCTACATAAAACGTGTGTACTCTAGTTCATAAGCACCTATTATAAAGTAAATGTCTATATAGTTTATATTCCTTTTGTTGCTATTTTGAGTGAGATATTATCTTATAATAGTCTCTCAGCAATTTTAATTTTTTCTTATTATAAGAGAAATATTTGTTCTTTATATACAATTTATAACTACATATATCAGCAAGAAGAAAACTAAAAGTATTAGTAAGAAAAAAAAAAAAAGACAGAAAATGGCAGACTGAAAAGCTCCAGGCCTCATTTTCCCCACTGAAATGGTTTTTAACAACTAGCAACCAGCTAAAGTAACTTTATGGGACCTCTGGAAAATAGCCAAAGGTCAACAGCAACCAAGTAAATGCCTGAACACACACACACACACACACACACACACACACACACACACACACACACACACGCATACACACACACACACACACACACACACACACACTGGTACAAAATTTTGTGACTTTTTACTCATCCTTGTTTCATACTCTCCCTAGCATAATGCAATCTTGGTCTAGAGAAGCTATCTGCAATTGCACTAGCTTTTCTAGGGACTGCATAAAGGACTGGGCCATTTTGCCTAAATTGGAGCTCAGATGGAAAAGTGGCATTACTTGGAGCCCAGGCTATAAAAAGTGGCAAAAGCAGCAAGTGCAGGTCATAAAACCTGCAAAGGCTTACAGACCTGCAGGCACCTGAGACAAGAGGGTACCAATGGAGGAAAACTGCCGGAGACCAGCTCCAGCCAGGTTCAGGGTACCCCAAAGGTGGAGATGGCATCAGTGATTGGGGGGAAGAAGAGCGAAAGAGAGAGAGAGAGAGAGAGAGAGAGAAAGAAAGAGACTGGACTCCGGTCTAGTGCTGAAGCAATGTGTGTGATATTGGGAATTACAACGGGTCTTTTATACACAAAGTCAGATGTGGGAGGGGCGTCCCCCACCCACCAGAAACCTTAATCCATGAAAACTTAATCAATGATTACCTTTAAACCCTTTTCATATGATAATCTTAAAATCTCATAACAAAGGATAACCTAATCTGTGACTGACATATTCTATAAACCTTTTTCATCCTAAGCTGATTGATTTATGCCAAGTTAAACAATTCTATAGAAGCTTAAGTATTTACTTTACAAACAAAAGTGGCCCATCCCAGAATGTTTGGAATGTGGCCCAGTCCAAAGTTCACAGTGGGCTACCTGCAAGTAACCCAGCCACATTCTTTCAACAAAATGGCTGTCTTCTAAAACTATATTCTACAATTTATACCTTCAATAAATCCTAAGATCATGACCCAGAAGCCTGTGACCAATACTAAGCCTCTTAAATGTGACACGAGTTTGAATTATAAATTGTGTGAAAGCCAAAACTGCAGTTTGCGGAAGAATAGGAGCAATGAGCTTCTAAAGTTAGCTTGTGTTCGTCCTGGTCTCAGCATTTTTATGTTTTGAGCTCACAGGAGCTTAATCTGGTTAGTGCTAAGTAGAAAGGGGGAGGAAATGGGGTCAATAGCTCCCGAACACATCCTAGTGGTCTTGGGGTCAACGGCCCTTCCTGATCCCTAATGCTCAGTGGGCCTCTGTGGCCAGCTCCCAACAGAATACAATAGACCATCTAAGGCCCCTAAGAGATACTAGGTGAGGCTCTTTAGAAAATTAAAACAATTTTTTAAAACAGTAAAGTAAAATAATTAAAACCAACCATTATACAAGGGAATTGCAAAATCCATGCATAAGGCTAGGCAAGATACAAGCTCAGAAAATACTAAGATCTTAAGCCTTTACCTTGGACTGATTCCAAGGCTCAAATTATGCCTAGCTAATAAGTAGAGGAATGCTCTCATACAAAATGAGTAGGCAAAAACTGGGAGTGGTGGCTGTTTATCAAATGCCCAATTTCCAACAACACAAACAACAAAATCACAAAGCATACAAGGAAATAAAAAAACATGACCCATTCAAGGAAACAAAATTAATGTCTAGGAGACAACTCTGAAAAAAATAGGTGCATTAGACTTCCCAGACAAAGACTTCAAATTTTTTAAAAAACTAAATATGCTTAAAAAGCTAAAGGAAAACACAGGCAAATAATTTTTTAAAAGTTTAATACATGAACAAAATGAGAATGTTAATAAAGAGATAGAAATTATTAAAAGGAACCAAAAGGAAATTCTGCAGCTGAAAAATATAATAACTGAATTGAAAAAGTCACTAGAGTGATTCAATAGCAAATTTGAGCAGGCAGAAAAAAAATATCAGCAAACTTGAAGATAGGACATTTGAAATTAACAAGTTGAAGGAGTAGAAATTATAATGAAATGAGGACAAATGAATAAAGCCTAAGAGGACATCATCAAGTGGGCCAGTATTTATACTCTGGGAATCCCAAAAGAAGAATATAAAGAGAAAGGGACAGAAATGTTATTTGTAAAAATAATGGCTAAAACCTCCCAAATTTGAGGAAAGACATGAATTTACAAATTGAAGAAGCCCAATGAACATCAAGTATTATAACCACAAAAGATCCACACTGAGATATATTATAATGAAAATGCCAAAAGGCAAAGACAAAGAGAATCTTAAAAGCAGTAAGAGAAAAGAAACATCAATAAGATTATTAGCCTACTTCTCAGCAGAAACTTTGGAGACCTAAAGGCAGTGGGATTATACAGAGAATTAAATGTCTAGAAAAACTGTTCTTCAAAAATGAGGGATAAATTAAGATATTCCTAAATATATAGAAGTAAAGGGAGTTTGTTACTAGTAGGATTGCCCCACAAGAATGTTACAGAGAGAACTTCAGGTTGAAGCAGAAGAATGTTAGACAGTAACTCATAGTCATATGAAGAGTTCTTTTTTCTTAAGTTGGAGTCTTACTCCATTGCTCAGGCTAGAGTGCAGTGGTAAGCTCACGGCCACCTCAGCGTCAACCCACTGGGTTCCAGTGATCCTTCCACTTCAACCTTCTAAGTGGCAGGAACTACAGGTGCACGCTACCGTGCCTGGCTAATTTTCTATTTATTGTAGAGATGAGGTCTCGCCAAGCTGCCCAGGCTGGTCTTGAACTCGCAGGCTCAGGCAATCCACTCACCTTGGCTTCCCAAAGTGCTGGGATTACAGGCTGAGCCACCGAGCCTGATCTATATGAAGATTTAAAGATCTTGACTCTAGGTAAATATATAAACATGTATAAAAACTAGTATTATTGTAATTTTGACTTGTAACTCCACTTTCTATTTTTATATGTTTTTAAAAATTAAATGAATAAAAATAATTATTAATCTATGTTAATGGGTACACAATGTATAAAGCAGTAATTTGTGATACAAAGTGCAGGGGGATAAAACTGTATAGGCATAGAGACTTTGTGCACAATTGAAGTTAAATTGGTGTTAAATCAAAATAGGTGGTTATAACTTTAGGCTATTATACGTAATTCTCATGTAACAACAAAGAAAATATCTATAGAATACATACAAAAGCAAATGAGAAGGGTCTCAAAATGTGTAATTACAAAAATCAACCAAACATAAAGGAGGGTAGTAAGAGATAAAATGAGAAACAAAAAAGCTATAAGACACACAGAAAGAAAATGGCAAATATAAGTTCTTCCTTATCAATAATTACCTTAAACACAAATAGATTCAAGTCCCCAATCAAAAGGCATAGATTGGCAGAATGGAAAAAATAATCACAACCCAACTGAAGGTTTCCTGCAAGAGACCGACTTTAGATCTAATGATATATAACTTAAGAGTGAAAGGATAGGCAAAGATATTGCATGCAAATAGCAATCAAAAGAGAGCTGTGGTGGCTATATTATATTACAAATATATTAAAGCCAAAAACTGTTACAAAAGTCAATTTACCAAGAAGACCTAACAATTATAAACATATATGCACCAAACATCAGAGCATTAAAATATATGAAGCAACCATTGATGGTACTGAAGGGAGAAATAAACAGCTCTACATTAATGGTCAAAGATTGCAATACTCTACTTTCAATAATGACAAGAACAGCAAGACAGAAGATCAATAAGGAAATAGTAGACCTGAACATTACTTAGAGCAATTGGACCTTAGAGATATATACAGAACACCCCACCCAACAATAATAGAATACACATATTTCTCAAGTGCATATAAAACATTCATGAGGACAGACCACATGTTGGACCATGAAATTAGTCTTGATAGAGCTTTAAAGACTGAAATCATACAAAATATTTTTTCTGATCACAATGAAATGAAATTAGAAATCTACAAGACAGGAAAAACTGAAAAATTCACAAATATGTAGAATTTTAAAACACAAACATCTGGAAATTAAGCAATATGGTCCTGAGCAATCAATGAGTAAATGAAAAAATTAAGAAGAATAACTTTAAAAAAAATTTTTGAAACATCAAAATTTATGAAATACAGCAAAAGTAGTACTAAAAGGGAAGTTTATAGAATGCTCTCCTACAAAAAAAAGTAGAAAGATTGCAAATAAGTAATCTAATCTCAAGGAACTAGAAAAACAAGAACAAATAAAGCCCAAAACAAGTGTAAGAAAAGGAATCATAAAGATCAGATCCAAAATAAATGAAATTTTTAAAAATATGAAAGATCACAAAATGAAAAGCTGACTTTTTGGAAAGATAAAATCAACAATATTTAGCTAGACTTTTTTTAAAAAAGAGAGAGAAGACCTAAATAAATGAAATCTGAAATGAAAAAGGAGACATGAGACATAACAATTGAGATTACCGAAATACAAGGATTCATGGAGGCTATCTATGAACAAACCATACACCAACAAATTGGAAAACCTGAAAAATTAATAAATTTCTGGGCACATATAACCTATGAAGATTGAACTATGAAGAAACAGAAAACATCAGCAAACCAATAGCAAGTAACAAACCCTCATCAAACTGGGTGTAGAGAAACCATAACTCAAAATAATAAAGGCCATATTTGACATACTCACAGCCAATATTATTCTGAAAGGGGAAAAATTGAAGGCCTTTCCTCTACGATCTGGAATAAGATAAGGATGCCTGCTCTCAAAGCACTTATTCAACAAAGTACTGGAAGTACTGGTCAGAAAAATTAGGCAAGAGAAAAAAATAAATGGCACCCAAATTGGAAAGGAAGAAGCTAAACTAGTCTTGTTCACAAATGACATGATCTTATACTAAGGAAAATCTAAAGAAACCAAAAACTGTTATAACTGATAAATTAATTCAGTAAAGTTGCAGGATAAAAAACCAACATACAAAAATCAGTAACCTTTTATATGCCACAATAGTAAGCAATCCACAAAAACAAATCAAGAATGTAATTTCATTTGCAATAGCTGCAAAGAATATAGAATACTTAGGAATCAATTTAATCAAAGAAGTAAAAGATCTATACAAGGAAAGCTATAAAGAAATTGAAGAGCACATGCAACAAAAATAGAATACTTCACGCTTATGGACTGAAAGACTTATTATTGTTAAAATGACAATATTGCCCAAAGTAGTTTACAGATTCAATGCAATTTCTATCAAAGTACCGATGACACTCTTCACAGAAGTGGGGGGAAAAATCCTAAAATTTGTGTGGAACCACAAAAGATCCTAAATATATGAAGCACTCTGAGCAAAAGGAAAAAGAAACTGGAACTATCATGTTACCTCACTTCAAAATTTACTACAAAGCTATGGTAACCAAATCAGCATGGTACTGGCATAAAACAGACACACAGAACAGAGGAACAGTATAGAGAACCTAAATATAAATCCATGCATTTAGAGTTAACTCATTTTTGACATAAGTGCCAAGAACATACAATGGAGATAGGGCAGTCTTTTCAATAAGTGATGCTGGGAAAACTGTACAACTATACGTAGAGGAATAAAACTAGATCCATATCTCTCACCATACATAAAAATTGACTCAAAATGAATGAAAGATTTAAGTTTGAGATCGAAATTTCTAAGACTAGTAGAAGAAAACTTTAGAGAAATACTTCAGAACATAGATTTGGGCAAAGATTTTTTGCACACCTGTAAGGTCTCAAAAGCACATGTAACCAAATCAAAAATAGACAAATGGGGTTACATCAAGCTAAAAAGCTTCTGTATAGCAAAGGTAACAATAACAAAGTGAAAAGAGAACCAATAGAATACAAGAAAATATTTTCAAACTATCCATCTGACAAGGCATTAGTAACCAAAATATAAGGCGTCCAAAGAACACAATGGCAAAATAAATAAATAAGTAAATTAAAATAATCTGGTTTGGAAATGGGCAAAAGATTGGAATAGACGTCTCTCAAAATAAGACATGCAAATGGAAAACAGGTATATGAAAAAATATTTCACATCACTAATCATTAGAGAAATTCAAATCAAAACCATAATGAGATATCCTCTTACTCCAGTTAAAATGGCTTTTATGAAAAAGACAGACAATAATGAATTCTGATGAATCATGAATAATGAGGATGTGGAGAAAAGGGAACCCTCATATACTGTTAATTGGAATATAAATTAGTACAACTACTTTGGAGAACAGTACAGAAGCTCTTCAAAATACTAAAAATAGAACTACCATATGATCCAGCAATTCCACTAGTGAGTACATATCCAAAAGACGGGAAGTCAATATATTGAAAAACTTGCATTCGCATGCTTACTTGTAGTACTACTCACAATAACCAAAACATAGAATCCACCTAAGTGCCCCAAAATGAATGAATAAATAAAGAAAATGTGGTACATAGACAAGACAAAATGTTATTCAACCATAAAAAAGAATGAAATTCTGTCATTTGTAGCAACATGGATGGAGCTGGAAGTCATTAAGTAAAATAAGCCAAGCACAGAAAGACAAATATTACATGTTTTCACACTTATATAGGAGCTTAAAAAGTGGATCTCATGAATATAGAAAGTGGTGGTTGCCAGAGACCAAGAAGAGCAGGAGGAAGAGTGGGCTAATTAATGGGTACACATATATGGTTTGATAGGAGAAATAAAACCTAGTGTTCAATAGAGCAGTAGAGTGACTATAGTTTTTAACAATCTATTGTACATTGCAAAATAGCTAGAAGAGAATGATTGGAATATCTCTAGCATTAAAAAAGACATATATTTGAGATAATGGATTTCCCAAATATTTTATAAATGAATTCATTATCATATGTACCTCTAAACTTGTAGGCATCAATAAAATAACTAACTTCAAAAATAGTTACAGAATATATTTAAAAATAGAAAATAGAAAAGGAATAGAAATAATCAACAAAAACAAAAGTTAGGTCTTCGAAAAGGTCAATAAAATTGACAAACCATTAGCTATATTGACTAAGGAAAAAAGAGAGAAGACTCAACTTGATAAAACTGAATGAAACAAATTAAATTAATTAACATGAAATTGGGGGTATTACTATCAGTTTTACAGAAACAATAAAGAATTATAATACTGCAAATTATGAACAACTGTATGGTAACAAATTAGAAAACCCGGTTTAAAAAGGACAGATTCCTAGAGACACACAACCTACCAAAACTAAATCATAAAGAAAAGTATTAGTCATCTCATCATTATTGTTCTGGTGTCTACATAACCAGGTTGATGCGTGAATACATTAGGAGCAAAAATGGCATCTTCCACACTGAATGACTTTTTTTTTTTTTTGAGTTGGAGTCTCACTCCATTGCCCAGACTGGAGTGTAGTGGCATGCTCATGGCCACCCCAGCATCAACCTGCTGGACTCTGGTGATCCTTCCACCTCAGCCTTCCAAGTAGCCGGAACTACAGGTGCATGCTACCACACGCAGCTAATATTTTTTATTTATTGCAGAGACGATATCTTGCCAAGTTGCCCGGGCTGGTCTCGAACCCGTGGGCTCAAGCAATTCACTCGCCTCAGCCTCCTAAAGTGCTAGGATTATAGGCTGAGCCACCAAACTCAGCTCTGAATAGCTTTTTATCCTACCTCTTCAATGAGCAACATATTTTTCAATCTACTGGCTATTATTTACTATACAGAACTTCATTGTTCAACATGGAAATGATACAGCTTTTTCTAGTTCACAAGATCGGGGTTCCTACATTGCAGTTACTGGAGCTGCACTGCCAGCCTGAGATCCACAAAATGGCTGAGGACACAATGGCCTCCAGAGAGGGGAACGTGGTGGTGCCTGAGAACTCAGGGAGGCCAGTGGCCGTGGAGCCCCAAGGAGTGTTACCTCTTTCAACTCAGTGGGTCAGCAAGCCAAGCCCCCAGAGAGTGTTACAGCTTCATCAGTTGGGTTGTACTGAGCTGAGCCCCCAAGAAGTGTTTACAGCTCTTCCAATTCAGCAGGTTCTGCGTTCTTGTCTCACGCCCAGAAAGAATAAAGGAATGTGGACACTGGAGAGTGAACAAGTCAGGGGTTATTAGAAAATAGGAAAGCTCTCGGCAGTGAGAAGAGACACAGCCAGACGGGACCGAAAGTGGCCTGCCGGCAATCCCTCTGAGGTCAAAAGTTTATATAGGCTTGAGAATGTGTTGATTGGTTGGTGGATCAGACTTGAAAAGTCAGACAGAAGCATGCGAAAGGGAAGTCCACAGAGCAGGGAATAGATGTTCTCACTCCTATCTGTGAGGCTTGCAGCAGAGGTTTTCACCAGAGTCCTACCCTAATCTGTCTGCCTATCTGATTTCTTCCTTCTCTCCTCTCTCAGTAGCCACTAGTCAAATGTGGCTATTTACATTTTAATTTAAATTAATTGAAGTTAAATAAAATTTAAAACTTAGTTCCTCAGTGTATTAGTCTCCTTTTGATGCTATAACAAATTAGCACAAACTTAGTAGCTTAATATAACGCAAGTCATCTTACAGTTCTGGGGGTCAGAAATTGAAAATGAGCCTTACTGGGATAAACTTAGATATCAGCAGGGCAGAGTTCCTTTCTTAGGAGCTAGTGGAGAATCCATTTCCTTGCCTTTTCCAGCTTGTAGAGTCCACCTGCATTCCTTGGCTTGTAGTTTCTTCTTCCTCCCTCTTTAAAGCAGCGGTGTAGTATCTTCAGATCTCTCTCTCTCTCTCTCTCTCTCTCTCTCTAGCTCTGACTCCCCATCCATCCTATTACAAAGAACTGCCTGGGCCCATTCAGATAATTTCCCGTTCGAATGATCCTTAAATTAATCATGACTTCAAAGTCCCTTTTGCCATGCAAGAAAACATGGTCACAAGTTTCAGGTATTAGGACGTGGACATCTTTTGGGGGATCATTACTCTGCCTGCCACACTCTCAGATTTTCAATAGCCACATATATTGGACAGCACAGATTATAGAGCATTTCCATCAGTGCAGCAAGTCCTATGGGACAGTGCTGATCATGAGGTTAAAAATCTTTGACAAGTTGCTTAGCTTCTTTATGCCTTAGTTTTCTCCTCTATAACATGTATATAACAGCAAGACCCAGCACAGGGTTGTAAAAAGGAGAGGAATTAATAATAGTGGAGTGGAAGTTCTAATATCTCACAGAAAATTTAAAAATATGTATTGCAAGATATAAAAGCCATCTAAGCTCCCCATGTGGGCTGCTGACCCTACAGAGGCTCTGAGTGTATCTTGGTAGCACACACCAAAGCCGTGGGACTCTGCCACCTGCCTGGGAAGCTGTAGGAGGCAGCCTGTGGCTCACATCTCTGAGTCCAAAGTAGAAAACACAGCTCTCAGTCTCTTTGCCAGGGTGATAAAGGACAATGGGAAGATGTGCAGGGTAAAACAACCTTAGAGGCTTTAACAAATACACAGGCTTTGAAGTTAGGAATAAGACAAGTACCATAAGGGCCAAATTAAGATCCACACATTGAATACGAGGCAAGAGTGATCAGTGGAGCTCCATTGGAGCTGCTTGGCTGTCTGCTGGGGGCTTCCTGAGTGGGAAGCCCCCTCTTTCTCTCTCAACCCTTCCCATTCACCCACCTCCCCCAAACATTCATGGACATGCTCTGTGATGGATGTTCCCCGCAGGCCCAGAAAGAGAATTGTGCCCTACATAGAGCTCGTGCAGCCCACAGAGCAAAACCTTCATTGCCTTGCAAAAGAATACCAATAATACCAATACCAATTTCTCATGCAGAAAGCATGCACCTGATACCTACTCTGTGTCAAGCACCTGCTGAGCCCTTCCTGACCCACCCCTTTCTGACCTGCCCCTTGTCTTCTCTCTCCATGTTTCTCCCTACCATCCTGAGCTCAGGACTCCGCAAATTCCTCCAGGCACATGCCTTTCCTTTTGCCTGCAATTCCCACCCTTACTTTGTCTGTCTGGCAAACTCCTACCCAGACTCCAAAAGCCTCACCTTCTCTGGAAAGCCATTCCTGAACCCTAAGTCTTCCTCTTCACCCACCCTTGCCCCAGCCCATTCTACATCTTCCTGTTTTTATACTTATGTTGTATTATACAGCATCTACCTGTCTCCACCAGGCTAGGAACTCCTTGACTCTGAGGATGATGCCTTTTTCATCTCTGAATTCTCAAGGCTGAGCACAGTGTCTAGCGCATGGTAGATACTCATTTCATGTGCACTGATAAATAAATGGGAAATATAAAGATGAGATGTAGTTCCAGTCTGTTAGAAGTATGATCCATCTGCACATAACCATACCCTAAGGAAAATTTGATAGCACCATGAATTAACTACCTAGAGAACTATGAAATTTCAGAGGAAGAGAGAATTATTTGAGCCTGGAGGATAAATGAATACACATGAATGAAACCAAAAGAGATTATGTAGGATTCCACAAGCATTTCTGTTTTCTAGACCCTTCTGGAAAGTTACAATCCCTGTTTGCCCCCTTGTAGTCGTAGAGCAGGGAAGGAAAATGAGTTTGACAGCCAAGGTGTATACATGCTTTTAGGAAGTCTGGTTATGCTGGAGTTTAGGGGAGAAGAAAGGCTGGTGTTGAGGAGAGAGGGAAGGGACTGCTTTGCAGAGCTTCTTTTTCCTGCCCTGATGTTGTGTTTTGCCTCTCCCACCCTTTCTGTTCAAGTGAGGCAAAACAATGTAGCGGTAAAAGCTAACCCTTTGGAAACTGAATTCAAAACCAGATTCTGTCACATATGGCTCTTGTATCCTATTTGAGACTCAGATTTCTCCTCCGGAAGCAAGACAAAAATGCCTACCTCAAAGATATTGCAGGAGTGAAATGGAACATGCATGCCCTATCTGTCAGGGTTCAGAGCAGGAAGCAGAAACATGCTAGCCAGAAAGAGGGAACGGGGAATTACATGTTCACAAAAGCATATGGAAGAGGGGGCTGGAGGCCAGGTCCTGGGGAGCTACTTCCAGGACACACAAAACTAACACAGTGCCACAGTCAGGAGTGTGATGAATCAGGGATCTCACCACCAGTTCAAGCACACTGTCCAGGTGCAAGGCTGTGGGCCAGCCAATGGTCTCTCCTGACAGGAATTCACTGGCATGAGGGTAGGGGAGGCCCAGCTGAAGACTGACGCGTTTCACAATGGGAGGGCCTGGGTGGAGCGAGACCGAGGATCCATAGAACTGCCTCTGAGTCCTGTGCAGGTCGTTCAGGCAGGGCCTAGGTGAGACACGGCATTCCCTGCTGTGTAAATCAAGCTAAAAGCAATACTAAACAATACAACTGAACCAACAATCCAACAAGATTCATTCTCCCATAAATGACCCACTGGATGCTTTTACTATGATACCAAATTCCTTCCCTATAACAATCAGTTGCCCTAAACACACTTGGTTCATCTACTGAGCACTGCCCAGAGACTCCAAGAACAAACTGGATGAGACTTTGTATCTGGAAGACCCGTGTGTGAGACTAGTGGGCAGGGAGATTTGGGCTTATTACAATTATTGAATCTCCATAAAAACCTATAGAGGGCAAGGATCTGAGAGTCCTTGGATTATAATGGCATTTTAGACACAATCTGTGATGGTCTAGAGTTTTTCTGAGGCAAGATTTTTCTACCTCATTAATCAAAGAAGTGGAAATTCAAGACTCTGAAATGGAATTGCCCTTCTCCTGTGCAACTCCTCCACTGCCCCTGCAAGCCCCCCGTCAGTGCAGTAAGATCAATCCTTGATGTGGGAGGCATTTGACACAGGGGTAGCAGGAGGCAGTCACATGGAGCAATGCCAACTTGCCTTGCTCCCAACACTCACAGCACCACCCTGCACATCCCACTCAGGTCTGGATTCCGGGGAAGGCCTTCAGGAAGGAGCCACACGGATGGAGACCCTCTTCCTTCCATCCTTGTGATACAGGGTAGTGCCCAAAAAAGATGCATAATTCTTCAACAGAAAATCAATCCTTCCTTTCTTCTTCCTTCTTTCCTTCCTCCTTTTTCCTTCTTCCCTCCATTTGTTTATTCAACAAATATTTATTTCTGCTATAAACCCAGAAATGTTCCAGGCCCCAGGGATAGAATAAGGCAAAAATCTATGTCTTGATCAAGCTTACATTCTACTCAGGGTGACAGATCATAAGCAAATAAATGTGTGATATCATGTTATGCAGTGATGAGTGATACAAAAAAAGCAAAACAAGGTCACATGGATAGAATGGCACACAGATGGGTTATTTTAAGTGAGAATCTCAAAAAAGGTGTCTCTAAGAAGAAAGTGCAGCAGGGGCCAGCAGGTGCAAAGACCCTGAGGCAGAGGAGTTCTTGTTTGAGGAGCAAAAGAGTGACCACTGTGGCTGGAGCTAAGTGAGTGCAGGGACAGGAATACAGAGTTGGGCTGGAGGGCAGTAGTGATGGGTTTTGCAGGACCTTCTACCCCATGGCAAGCACTGGGCTTTTGTTCCAAGGGTAAGGAAAGCCCTGGGGATTATGCACAAGGGAATGAGTTGGTCTGACTCTCATTGTAAAACATCTATTCTGTACATAAGATAAAGTACTTGGGTGGAGGAATACTCATGTCTGCAACTTACTTTGAAATGCATCAAAAAAATAAAATGGGTCAGGTGTGTAATCCTAGCACTTTGGGCAGGAAGATCACTTGAGGCCAGGGATTCAAGACCAGCCTGGGCAACATAGTGAGATCTCATCTCTACAAAATGTGAAAAAATTGATCAGTTGTAGTGGCACAAACCTATAGTCCCAGCTACTAGGGAGGCTGAAGTAGGAGGATAGCCTGAGCCCAGGGGTTGAAGCTGTAGAGAGCTATGATCGCACCATTGTACTCCAGCCTAGGTGACAGAGCCAGACGTTGTCTCTAAATAAATAAATAAATTTTAAAAAATAAAATAGATCAAAGGACAGATAGAGGAATATATAGATGAAGAGACCTGTGATAAAAACAAGTACAGTAAAATGTTCATGTTGTATCTAGGGATGGGTATGTGGATGTTCCCTGTAAAATGCATTCTTTTCTGTGAGAACATTTTCATAAAAAATTGTTAATAAGACACTCTCACTGCTGTGTGAGGACAGATTGGAGGGAGGCAGGGTGGTTGCAGGAGATTAGTGAGTGTCTATGCTGGAACCCTGACTGCAGGCAACAAGGGAATTCTTTAAATTAATGAGTAACAGAGGGTTTGTTGAGAGGGCAGTCAGGTATCCAAGAGTGAACAGGATCAATCACGAGCTGGGGTGCATTTAGCGTAGGTTGGAATCCTGCCTCTTTCACTTGCTGTGTGGCCTTGAGAAAATTACCTGATCTCTCTGAGCCTCCGTTTCCTTGATAGTAAAATGAGAGTAATGGAATTCACAACACGATTTTCTTTTCAATGATATGACTCACATACATTTCCTAGAAGAAGGTTGGAAACATAGTAAATATTTAAGAAATACTAGTTATCCTAAAAGGGAGAGCACTTGGAAACGACTGGTGATGTTAATAACCACTTGAAACACAAACTGCTACTTTAAGACACTGGAGGATGAGAAATGTTCACTAATATTGTACTGAAATAATGAATGAGATCTGGAACTGCTGTAGAAAGGTTTTTTTTTATTAAAAAACAAATTTTTAAATAGTACAGGAGGCCTTAGTCAAGGAAGGAATAAAATAAAATCAACAAGTTTCCCCTTTAACCAGTAGAAGGACTCCTGGACAACTTCAAGCAGAAAGGGCCAAACTGTCACCTTTAAACCCTGCTCCTGTCCATACGAACATACTTTGCTTCCCAGCAGTTTTTCAGACTATCTGACAATAAAGTGATGAAAAGTAGAAATGAATCTCAATCCAAAACTTACAGGCACAGCCTCAAAGTGAGCTCTCTAATGACTTTCCTATGTCTTTAAACTTTCCAATTTTGGCCAAACTCAGGAGTAAAAACTGCCAAAATGCTATGGACAAGACATCCTTTTATAAAGGTACTGGAAAGTCCCTATGACATGTCCGGTAAATTGAAATTTCTGTGCCAAACCAGCTGAATCAATTGATTACTCCCAGGGAAAGCATTCCCTCCCAATACTCTTCCTTTCTTGCCTCTTTTCATTTCTTTAACACTCTCCCTTCCCCCTAAGTCCCCCTAGCATTGCCTCACTCTTCTGGAACCTCTGACTCAGCTGTATAAATAACAGGAAAAATAATTAGAAGTCAGGAGGTCAAATGCTCGTTTGACAATTTGCTCTTTTCCCACCAGGGCCTGGCGTCTTGGTCTCCTTGTGGGAGCGGTTTTTGTGAGTCCAAATAGTTCAGGTAGTGGAAAAATGGCTCAAGAGTAGCATTTGGGGCCTGGTAAGAATCACAATAGGAATTCCACACCAGGAGGAATGCTATGAGTCAGAGTTGCTCGTCTGCTTTGCTACACAGGTCACTGAATAGCCAGAAAAGTCCAGGCGTCCTCTGTTTGGTACTGATTGAGATGTTTGCTCCATCCAATCTGGGCGATTTCATGTTCAGTAAGTTCAGATGTGTCTGATGACTTTAAAACTCAATAAAATTGTTGCAAGGTTGTTTATAAGATGCCAGGTCCAACATTTTGCATATATTAACTTACTTAATCATCACAACAATCCCATAAAATAGACACTAGCTATCATCCTTTTGGGGGGGAGGAAGAAACCCAGGCATAGAAAGGCAAAGTGACTGACCCAAGATCACAGAGCCAGTAACTAGGAGGACTGGAATTTGAACACGGGCAGTCCAGACCCTTTACCACTACATTATAAGTCCAAACCAATGGTGATTACCTCATGCTAGTTCCAGTGCTCTTCCAGTGCTGATTACCCCATGCCAGTTCCATCAACATCCCCAAGGTCAGGCCTTATAACTGAGCCAGAGGGGAGACCTGATGTTTCAGCTGAAAGTGTCAGGTGCTAAAACTGCCTAGCCCATAATCAGTTACATTCTCTGACTTACATAGGTGCTGAACACCTCCAAGAAAAATATAATAATTAAAAATAAATAATAATAACAAAGTCAAATCCCACAAGAATTATGGTTTACTGACAGACCAGGGTGGCCCCCATAGAAACCAAATTGTGGGAGACATAACTGAAGCCCCTGAGCAAAATTCCATCACAAAGGATGAGGAATCTGACACTGTAGCCCAGCCTAAGCCACAGGGACACTGAACGAAGAGTAAGTGAGATTCTGGGTAAAGAATGACACCAAGTCCCTGACATGACATACTGCTCCTTAAATGGCAGGTACATATCCTGGGAGAAAATAACTGCATCACTTGGGGATTAAGGAGTCTTGCTCTGTTCCCAACTGATTTTAACACCAAGAAAGGTGAGGTGGGGGCACAGGTGGAAGTGGGTGGTGGTCTCACTTCTAATAGAGCAACGTGGATTCCAAGTTTAGAGTCTTAGTAGAGTTGTAAACTTCCAGCACCGAGACTTGGAGGGACCTTCCAGCTGTAGCAGCTCTGAGGGTGGTCAGGTTTCCTTAACCCTGCCTGAGCCTCAGAGAACCCTGGTGGCCCAGCTCCCCTGACCTAGAGCAACAGTGTGGGCAGCAGGGCAGAGTTCAGCTCAGAGGGGTACTTCCAACATACCTACAAGGCCATCTATTTACTAGCCATGACCAGGATGGATTCTCAGATGCCTGCAAGCACCCCTTAAGACTTCCCAGAAACCATGGGGCTCAGGGAAGAAAATTCTTCCCAAGATTGGAATGCTTGCAGATAAGTTGTTGGAGCTCATAGCCTTCAAGGGTCAGCTTAGTGTAACCATGTCCATACTCACTGGTTTATGAAACCTGAGTAGTCAGGACATGGACATTTTGAAACTGGGGAAGTCTGACTTTGATATTAAGTGGGTGCTGAAAACATAAATGGCAAAGTATCTATGTTTCTGGATTATATCACTAGTCAGTTTCAACCCCCATCTTTGTCTACATGATACAACATAAGAATGGCATTACAAAGTGCTATAAAAAAAAAGTGCTACAAGTGTCTGCTCTTCTCCTAGGGTCCCATTTGGGCATCCCTCCATGCCAGTACTCCCCAGCTCCATGACATTCTTGGCCCCATTTCATTCTGTCCTTGGCTCTTGTTCCTTATCCTCTCCCCTGAATGAATTATCTGGTTTGGAGCCATCTCCCCCAGCTTTGAACTCGTTGCCCAATGTGTGCACCACCTATTCTAGTGTCCTAACTATGGCGGAGACCCTCCTGGTCCTTGCTGCAGCCTGGTGGGTCCTCCCCATGCCTAGATCCCCAACTTGGAGGGAAGGAGAATAGAATACAGAGAGCCTTAGTCTACAGCATTTTAGAACCAATCTTGCGCATTGATCTTACAAATGTCAAAGCCTGCTCACCCCACCCCCTGCACTGGTCAGTGAAGCCACTAACTCTGGAGAAAGTCTGAATTTGCTCTAGCTTAATAACAGGGACTATACCAAGGAAAGTAACTGGTGTTCATGTGCTGCTTTCCACATGTCCAAACACTAGCTCACACAATGCTCCTTCGGGGACTTGATTTATGCCTCTGCTTTACCAGGGCAAAATGAACCTCACAGTGTCCATACAAAGAGTCAAGGACAGAGCCACTGGAATTAGAACTCGGGTCTCTTAGCTGCTATGAACAGCTGTGTTCCTTCCTCTACTTGTTTCATCTGGGGTTCAGTGAAGGGGCTTGAGCGAGGTCTCAGGAGATCACCAGCTGAAAGGAAGTTTCCTGTGACACAGGGTGCTTGAAAGCAGGGGACTATAGAACAGTGTGACATCTATAAACTGGGCAACCTGCAGATCTTGTCTTATGTAGGAACCTTAAGGCAGGAGTCAAATCATTTTATTTTGGTCCATTGATGTTTCAGTTTAGCTTTGGCATCAATCATTGATCTCTTTTTTAAGCATTGTGTCTCATATTTAATGAAATAAATTTCAATGCCAGGGTATCCTAGCATATAGTATCTCCTGATGAGTCACAAATATGACATTGTGTTTAAAATCTTTATTAGCAGCATCACAAATGATTGATTCATTTATCAGAAATTATTATCAACTTTTACCATTGTATGATAAATTCTAAACATCATAGGATAAACACTAAATAAATTCTAAATAACTTCAGTACAACTAAGTCTACTACCCCTCACCAAGCTTTAATAACTCTAGTAAAATGACTGTCAGACCCCAATATCTACCAACATCTACCATCCAGTGTTACCAACATTCTTCCATGAGGAAAAACTATCCTTCCAGGAAACTGAAACTAGGCACACAAGGGATCCTCTTCCATTAAGGAGGAAGATGACAAGGTCCGGTGGCAGCCACATAGATGATCTTTGTTGTGCACACTGACCTGTGCATTTCTCTCCCTCTTGGAGACAAGAAAACATCCACAAAGTGAACACAAAGCTTTGGAAATTTTATAAATAGTCATTTGGCCTGTACAACTCTTTTCTCTGCCACTCCTCTGAAGTCTGAATGTGCATTTTCTTACCTTGACCTCAAACTTCTCTCCAAAGAGCAGCCAGCAACTTTCAAGGTACAACCTCCAGATAAAAGATGATCACCTCTTCCAGTACCTCTGGTCTCCCTTCTTGCCCCGCTTGCTGCATTACCACCTCACTTGAGGGAGCTGAGCTCCCAGCACCTGCAGAGTTAGTGTGAAAACCACTCTCCCATAACTGCTTGGCATCTCAGCACAGATTCCAAATTGCTTGCACAGTAAGGCCTTCAGGGGCTGAGTGTGGTGTTGCTTTTGATGCTAGGGATCTGGGCTTTTGAAGTAGACCTGCCACTGGTCAGGAGAAGCCCTGGAATTCCTTTTGTCATCTTAGCTGAGTCTTCTTGCTGGTGTGGCGGTCCCTAGACTCTCCGTCACAGACCAGGATATGAAGCCTAATTGGAATCTTCTGATCTTCTGGTATTTGAATTGCAGTCCATCCCTTGGTGCTGAGAGTCACTGTACTTTTGGGCTTTTGACTTGTGGCTGAGAAAAAACATACTGACTCTCTACTATAAATGATGTACATATTCCTCAAGTCTCTGGCTCTAAACTCTAATCATCATCATTATCTCTAAAAAGTATTTGTCATGTGACCGTGCATTAGCAAGGTCAGGCATCTCCACAATAGTTCTGACTTTGAACTCTAATATTTTTTTCAATTAAACTAATTTAATTGTCTTTAAAGTACTTAAGGTCCATGTTAAATCTGTATTAAAAAGAATTCCTATCTCACCATCTGTAATAGCTGTGTTACTTAGGCCATACTTAATTTCCTATTTTTTATGTGTTTCTAGACACTTAGTTGGTGAAAATACCGTATTTTCCTATAAAATTACCTAGTCATTGAAAGATCAATTTGTATCTTTTTTGGAAAATATCTTTTGGGTATGAGACAATTCATTTGTAATTTTTCTACCGCTCAAAAAGTTGATATTCCTTCCTGACATATCACTGTTCTCTAAAACTAAGCTATATTTTTAACTATAATAGTTGGATAATTATACTGACCTTAAATGGAACTTGAAAGAACTCCATGAGATAATGTATATAACACACCTATCAAAGATTTGGGCACATAATAGGTACTCCTTCTTGAATACTTTCTGTAATAAGAACATATTACCTAGTTGCACTCAATTTCTATTGAATTACCTGGGGATATAGACAGTAAAACTGATGGTCTTACCAAAAACCAAGACTGGCAGTGGCCAAGCCCCCATGAATAAAGATACTGGGATCTGCATCTCAACTACCCACTAGATACAGATGTGATAGGGAGATTCCACCATCACCCATAGAGATAGAATTCAACTCAAGGAAAGCACATTTCGCACATCCAATGCAAAATACTGAGTCTGGCTAGATTTCTCCATGAAGAAAGATGAGTGAATTTTAAAATAGAACATTATGGGAAACCAAAAAAAAATTTTTGAAACCAAGGAAAAGGAAACATTGCATTGAACGCTAAGAGGAAGAGCATGCCTCTGAAAAGAATCTTTGATCACTTTTCAGTGAGTGCTTGACCTCCTCAATTGGATGTAAGAGTATCATCCATTTGTACGAAATAGAAAAATAAATAAAGGAAAATACAGGCTGTGATTAAAAAAAAGCAACAAGGTGAGAACTAAAAGGAGAGATGAGAAAGCAGAGGAAAAAATGGAAACAAAAACATTCAATGAAGGAATGAAAATCATCATTGTTGGCAGCAGAGAGTAGAACAGAGGCTATGAAAAACCGAATCAATATATGATGACAAATTAGAGAAACTACCTCAAAATGCAGAGGACCAGGACAAAGAGATGAAAATGAAAAATAGCGATGAAACTGGAGGACAGAGCATGGAGAGTCAACAAATAGGTATCTTTGAGGTAGAAAAGATTAAACAATATTATTAAGGAAGTAATTTTTGGTGTTTTGAGTTGGGATCTCACTCTGTTGCCCAGGCTGAAGTGCAGTGGTATGATCACAACGATCACAGCTCATGGCAGCCTTGACCTCCTGGGCTTAGGCAATCCTTCCACCTCAGCATCCTGAGTAGCTGGGACTACAGACATGTGCCACCACACCTGGCTAATTTTTTAAACTTTTTTTTAGAGAAGAGGTTTCACTGTGTTGCCCAGGCTGGTCTCAAACTCCTGGGTTCCACTCGCCTCAGCCTCCCAAAGTGCTAGGATTACAGGCGTGAGCCACCGCACCCAGCCAAGGATGTAATTTCTCTAAGACTTTTCCTGGGGGAAAGAGGAAGTTTATTCAGTATGAATGGGTCACCACTTGCTAGCCTAAAATCAGTGAAAATATGTTCACACCTACATATTTGTGGAAAAACATTTGAATTTCAATAGCAAATGCTTAAAACTCTTACGTACAGGTAGGTAGCTTGCATGCTAGGGCTAAAAGTCAGGCTGACCTCAGACTACTGTCCAATATTGAAAACCAGAACACAAAATTCCCTTACAAAATTCTGTGAAGGGAAAAGATGATATAAAAATCAGACAAGTTGTCTTTCATATGGGAAGGCAGCTCAAAGACATTCCACTTACAAAGCATCTATGTGTCCTCAATGAGCAAAATTATTGAAGACATGCAACTAACCAAAAGAGCAATTCAATTAACCTGTACATCATTTTCCTTCACTCAGTTTGGGTACCAGACCTAAGCAGTCATTTGGATTGTGTGCTGTAGGTAGATTCTGCAAACTAGCATGGAAATGTGTTTCTTGCTCCACATCCTTCACCTTTTTTAAAAGAACTTTGCATATTCCATGACCGTGGGTGCCCTTCCGTTCCATCACTTGCTAACGATGCCAAAATGTTTTACATAATTGGAACACTTTGTCAAGAAAAATGTTTAAATAAAGTAAAGGCAGCTTTGTGTAGCAGAGTGAATGATCGATGCTTATTTCCCAAGAGCTGGAGTGATTTTTCATCTTTCAGAGTTATGTGTTTAATTAACTGGATCATTGAGCTTTCTAATTGATAAAGATCAGGAGCAAATATCCTCTTCATATCATCTTCCTTCTAGAACTTGTGAATTTCCTTCACTGAGTATGCTTGAAAATCAGATAAGCAATAAGATCTATGTTTAAAAATGCATAAAAAAGCTGTCAAGGCAAATGACAATAAGTTAGCAGTGATTATCCATGAGAGGTAAGAGATTGGAAATCTTTTGTTTCTTTTTTACCTTTAGTACATTTTAAAATGGTATACACAGTACACCTTTACCTTTATAACAAAAAATTAACATTACTATTTGTAATTTTATATTTAATTACAACCATGTAAAAAAGAAACATAACTCAAAAGGATTAGTAGTAAGTACACAAATATGCTAAGAGCAATTATCTCCAAGTGGTAGTCTATGTATTGAATTTATTTTCTGCCTATTATATTTTCATATTTCAAAATTCTCAATAATAACAATAAATAACAGAAATTCAACACATGGGAATTTTGTCCCCAAGGTGATGTGAGGAAGCTGTACTTCTCAGGGCCTTCCAAATGGACCCTGCCCATGGGGCAGGGAGACCACGGGACTGCCTTCCTCTAATTCTTGGGCGAGTTGCTTCTCCAATCCAGCTGCTTCTCTGCCCTGTGCTCTCCTTTGTGTTCAGGATAGTGTCCCGGAGTCTCCTGGAAATTTCACTGAGCATTTCTGAAGAATTCACAAGCCATGTGTACTTTCCTCACAAGGCATGAGACTCCCCAGAGGCCCAGGTGGTCATCTCTTTCCTCTACCCAGGTCACGGGAGCTTGGGGAGGTGAGGGGTCAGCGCCTAAGACCATGGCTAACGTGTTTTCCTAAGCTGAGAAAAGCACCCTCACAGACTGCTTTTCATAGGTGAAATATGAACTAAAAACAGAGTGACACTAGCCCAGGCCGCAGGGGCTGGGGTAGCAATAGCAAACACAACAGAGGGGATGGCTGAGCTGAGGACAGACAGCTCCTCATGCCGCCACATCTGTCTCCACCAGAGCCTGTCTTCTGTGGCTTCCACTGCTTCTCAGGGCAGGCCCCTAGAGCTTGGCATCTCCCTCCCTGTTTCAGAATTCTGCTGGCATCCCAACATGATTCCAAATTGTTCACTCAAGAAAAAAAAAAAACTAGGCCACTCCTTTCCATACCTCTTTCTGGCCCTCAACAAAATTTGTTCTTACCTGAAGAACCAAAGAAGGCTTTGCTAAAACAGAACATTACCATGGCTAGAAATGTCCAGTGGAATGCAAGAAAAAAGAGTTCTTGAATTCAAAGAAAGCCCCAGATCCCCAACTGACCCGGCTGACCTTTCCAGGGTAAAGAAGTTCTATTGAGTTTTCTTTCTACTCACAAATTATAAGCAACATATATGCAGCAGACAGAATGGGAGCCAATCTGGGACAAGTGAGGCAGTGCTTTACAGCTTATTTTTCCACATCTGAAAACAGGGGTATGTTGCTACCTTATATTGAAGTTCTGTGCAACTGCAGGCCCTCCTGTCTTTCTTCTGTGAACAGCAAAACACAGGTCACTAAAATTTCCAGTAATTCAGAATGACCCAATTTATCCTGTGAGTGTTTGCTTTTTCTTTTTAAAAGTGTGCTACGGACTGACATGGATAAGCTATGGATGTATGTTGAAGCTCCTAAAATAACTACTTTACAGCATATCAGCCAGGGCCCTGGCAGCAAAAACTCCACATAAGAGGTTTCACTTGAAGATGTGTGGGCAGGGCAAAGGAACCCCAGAGAGATTTTGAGGCAGCAGGGGACAAGCAATGTCAGGAAGCCACAATCAGTCCCAGGTGTGAAGGGACAAGGAAGGAAATACTGTTACTGATATGTTGTACCAGTGAGGAGTAAGATGTGAATAGGGGCTCAAACAATTCAGATGCCTCTAGAACACATGATTATAACATCACACTATAGCGTAGGAAGGGTGGTGTTAGGAGGTGGCACAGTCTTCTCTGGGAGGCCGCCCAGCAAAAATTCCTGTCAACCCTTGAGTGGTCACGACTCCAGCCCTCTAGTTCTGTAGGAAAGCATATGCAAGAAGCAAATCTATACAACTCATTAAATTCTATATCATCCCAATATAAATTAAACTGTCTCTACTTTGAGCCACATTGATTTTTCAACCCTGACTCCAAGTTTGGACCGACTTTCTAGAAGTCTAGTGATCACAGAGCAATTCTGAAGTCTCTAACACTTCTGACCCCGGGCATTTTGAATAAAGATTGTGGACTTAGATTTTTGGACAGATAACCTAGGACTTAATGACCCTGACCTGCTGCTCATTTCTCCTCCCTTCCAAGTTCCCAACCAGATGGAAACAAAAGACCTGCTCTATGAATAGCTGGGTGAGGTTTTGATATCTTGAATGTAGGGCTCTTTGGTAAAAGCTGAATTATAGCCTGACAATCAGGCTTGGGTCCTCCGTTCAGTCCCATTCTTTACCCTCTGACTCGAAGGTGGATGGGCTGCCACCCCATGCTACCTCAGCCACCAAGTCATATGGCCAGGGGAGAAGGAAGACGGAAAGATGTCATTGGTCCTGCCTCGGATTGCTGGTGGGCATACTACATGGAAGCAGGACCTAGAAAGTCAGGGAGCATGGTGTGGGATGCTGACCTTTATGGCCAGCAACCCCACCTCCAAGTCGGTCGGAGTCCAGTGGGAACTCAAGTCTCAGACAAATCAGATTAACACTCTTCCAGGAACAGCTGGAGTTAGTATGTGGGGTAGGCATGGGGTGAGATCTTGGTAAGATGAAGCAGAAATTCCTTTTAGAACAGTTCTCTCCAGGGCCCCTTGCTTTGAGGATTGTGCTGTTTAAAGGAGCATCAATTTCTTTGGCAGAATATAAATTAATTAGGAGAAAAGAAAAACCATGTTCAACTCCAGACGAATCTTTTTTTCCAAGTCACCAAACGACATGGCTCACTTTTCCATATAATATGCCTTACCTCCAAATGACCATTTACAATTTTTAAAAATTTTATTTTACTCTGATAAGAACAGTTAACATGAGATCTACTCTTTTAACAAATTTGTGAGTGTATAACACAGCATTGTTAACCACAGGCACAATGTTTGTGGAGCAGATCTCTAGAACATATTCATCTTGCTAAACTGAAACTTTATGCCTAGTAAAGTGGCACTCCCCATGTCCCTCTCCTCCCACCCCCTTACATCTACCATGCTACTTTCTTCTTTTGTGAATTTGGCTACTTTAGACTCCTCATAGAAGTGGAGTCATGCAGTAGTTGTCCTTCTGTGACTAGCATTTCACTTAGCATAATGTCCTCCCAGTTCATCCATGTTACTGCTTATGACAGAATTTCCTTCTTTTTTATTGAAAGCACTTCCAGGGAGGTAAATTTCCACCGTGTCTCTGACCACCTGCCGTGAAGCGGGCACAGTCACCAGTGGGGAGAAATGGAGAGGGAATCGAAACTCTGATTTCCGGCCCTCCAACCAGATGGCTGACCTTTGTTTGCCATTTATGGTCTCAGGGCGTCAGTTTCTTCTGTAAAATTAAGCGAATGTATTAAATCCCGCTAAGGTCTCTTCTGCCTTTGAGTGGTTACAATTCTGTGTGGATTAGATAATGTAGAGAACATGTGTCTCAGGGTGTGTGTCTATAGACCCCCACACACGAATGTTAAAAAGAATAGTTTCTCACCCAGGTCTTTGTATTTGGGAAAAGAAGTTTGTTTAATGGAAGTTCCAACACTGAATTTCATAAGAGTAAAAAGCATTATTTTCAGCATCTTCCTCTAGTATGCTTTTTGTTTCCCTTTTTTTCTTAGAGAAATGCCATAATATAAATGTTAAGATCATTATAGAAAAGGAATCCTTCCTGATGAGCTTGGGATCCTATAGTAATTATATTAACCCAGGCCTTTTATTGCTGGTTAATGAAATTCTTTTAAAATTGAACCAGTTTCAAGTAAACTGATTTGCATTGATTTGGTGATGTATAGAGCTCAAGCCACTCTATGTATAAGCAAATTAAAAGCCTGAAGCCTGTACAGCCAGGCTGCATAGTCTCTGGCTGAAAAATTGATCCTATGATTCCCTCCAGGGACACCTTGCTTTGGGGTTGGTGCTTTTTAAAGGGACATGGACAATCTCTTTGGCAGAAATAAATTAATTAGGAGAAAAGAAAAATATTGTTGGGTGCAGGAATAAACCTTTGTCCAAGTCACCAAAGACAATTTTTTATAATGGAAGAATCATCTTGGATTCCTTCTAAGTCTACCTCACACACCCTGAAATGACACAGCAGAGGTGAAGCTTCTGTTCTAACTGAGCATCTTCCTAAACTGTTTTCACTGTACATTCCAATGCCTCCAAAGTGGCCAGAAGCCTCAAGCAGACCAGATCTTCCATACATCCAACTGCCACATTGCAGCCTGGTGATTTCTGTTCTCTCCACCAATCCCAACAGTGTCTCTTCTGCAAATGAGAATGGAGGGAGGACTAAGCATAGAGCCCCACAAAAGCCAGGACCAAGATCTGAGGGGAGTAAGAGTATTAGCTGCACCACTCATTAGATGTGTGATCTTAAGCTCTCTATTTCACCTATAAAATGACGATATTAGTAACTCTATCTGATAGAGTTATGAAGAGGCGAATGCATGAAAGATTTTAGCATTGAGCTAAGTGTTGAAAAAACATCAGCTATTATTGTCATTTTTGTTAATGTCATTATTGCAAAGTACAAAGGGGTTCATCTTTGCCCTGCTGTCCAAGAACTGCCTCTGACAAGAGGGGAAGTGCCCCTTCAGACTTGTGCAGAAAATCCTTTCACAGTTATTGACTCAACAGCTACTTACTGAAATGTTACCTTGTGCCAACCCTTGGGCACTACACTGGGGCTATTGCACTGAGTAGGACAACCTTATCCTCATTCTCCAGAGTGGGAGGCAGACATCAAGCAAATATTTGCACAGATAATTTCTCAAATCACAATTAGAATAAGCCTCTGAATGAGAAGTAGAGGATGTTTACTGAGCATGTTTAAAGAACTAAGTTGTGGGGGTGGGGGTAGGGGTGAGGGTAGGCCTCTCCCAGGATTCCCATGGGGGATAGCATGAAGTAGGAGTTGGTCATACAAAGGGCGGGCATAAAGAGGAGACCAAAGATGTGTGCAGTGAGAAGGATTGTGGTCTTATCCTAAGAACTCCAGCAGCCCCCAGAAGGCAAAGAAGTGACTTACCAAGTCAGCATTTTAAGAAGATGTCCTTAGCTGTGGATGGGAGAAGATTGAAGGAGGGCAAGACATGCAGGAGGACAGACAAGAGGCTTCTGCTATCGCCAGGGTAAGAGATGGGACAGATGCAAGGAGTTGGGTGGTGGGGGCTCTTCTCAGGTATGGAAAACTGAAAGGGAACTTCTGAGTAACACTGGAAGGGCCAGGAGCAGTTTTCTAGAAGAAGACACCTTGGAACCTTCAGTAGCAAATGAGAGAGAATATAGAAAGACTAGACTGTAAGAAATGCTCACATACCCATTCCCTCTTCAGGAGTGTGCTACATGCTGGGGCACAAAGGAGAATAAACATCAGTTCACATATCAGACAGCATAAGCTGAGTTATGCTTGGGTAATAACCAACCCCCAAATCTCAGTAGTGTGACACAGTAGATTATTGAGAACAAGGATCACATTTAAAGAAATCCTCTTCTAATTGACATGCCTCAATGAAGAGGACCAAGACATGAGGTAGAAGACATGTTACAGTCCAGCTGTTAAACAGGCACTACCTCCAGGTGATGTAAGCCAGAATGAAATACAGTGAAGACGTCTTCAAATATTCCTGTTAAAGCCAAAGTGGGAGAGAAGCAGCCTTATTTAATTAATTAGGACAAAAAGTACATAATTTATTGAAAAGGAATCATAGATTGAGCTTTTACTATCACTTCTGTCATAACTCCCAGATACTTGACACATGCTTTGCCCTCTGTAGGCAAAATGCATATGTTTGCAATTCTCTAAGAAACTGATTTAAAATTTAATTTTAAATCAGTTTCT
>NW_007249278.1:0-3518 GCF_000164805.1 Carlito syrichta | reverse complement strand
CAAACATATGCTTTTTTTTTTTTTTTTTTTTGGTATGTATGGTGGATTTCCATGAGATTAGTTCTTGGGATTATTTTCACACAATTATGTGGGGAAATTTAACCAACTAACCATATTTTAATGATCATTGCCTTGTAATATATAATTATAAATTTAAATTGATCTAAAACATATAGTAAGTATTGGAATGAAAACTTGAAACAGTCTTTTTTTTATAATCAATATTTTTTATTATTTTTCATTCAGGCACCCTTGTTGATAAGAGGTGTTTCCCCATCCCCAGACAGATATTTACTACCGTTAATCCCCTCTCCCTCTCCCCCCATAGTTTCCCACTATTGTCATTCATTTTCTTATAGTATTACATTGGATGTTCAAGGTCCACTATATGAGTGAGAACATGTGATACTCGGATCTTTGTTTCTGTGAGAGGTCATTCAGTATTATAGACTCTAGTCCCATCCAGGTTGCTGTGAAATTCATGATTTTGTTCTTTATTTATGGCTGCATAGTATTCCATCATGTATATGTACCACCTTTTTTTAATCCAGTCCTCTTTTGATGGGCAGCATGGTTGCTTCCATGTTCTTGCTATTGTGAACAATGCTGTGATAAACATACGTGTGCAGGTATCTTTTTTATAGAGTGATTTGAGTTCTTCAGGACATATTCCCAGTAGAGGGATTGCAGGGTCATATGGGAGGTTGATAATCAGAGCTTTTAGGAATCGCCACACTGCTTTCCACAGAGGTTGTACCAGTTTACACTCCCACCAACAGTGTAGAAGTGTTCCCTTTTCACCACACCCTCTCCAGCAGCTGTTATTTTTTGAGTTGTTGATAATTGCCATTCTGACTGGAGTTAGGTGGTATCTCAGTGTGGTTTTGATTTACATCTCCCTGATGATTAGTGGGGTTGAACATTTCTTCATGTGTCTGTTGGCCACTCGGATGTCTTCCTTTGTGAAGTGTCTGTTCATATCTTTTGCCCACTTTATAATGGGGTTGTTTGTTTTTTTCTTTTCAGCACGTTTGAGTTCCTTGTAGATCCAAGATGTTAGGCCTTTGTCAGACCTGGAGTTGGCAAATACATTTTCCCAGTCTGTGGGCTGCCTCCCTGCTCTCTTGATGGTTTCTTTGGCTTTACAGAAGCTTGTCAGTTTGACGAGGTACCACTTGTCTATCTTATCTCTTATGGCCTGTGCATTTCGGGTATTGCTCAGGAATTGAATGCCAGTTTCAATTTCCATAAGTGTGTGTCCTGCATTTTCTAAGGTTATTATGGTTTGAGGTTTTACATTTAGGTCTGATCCATTTAGAGTTAATTTTTGTGTATGGGGATAGATAGGGATCTTCTTTCAGTCTTCTGCATGTGGTCAGCCAGTTTTCCCAGCACCATTTACTGAATAGGTTCTCCTCTCCCCAGTGGTAGGTGGTGGAGGCTTTGTCGAAGATGAGTTGGTTGAGAAATTGAGATTTTGCTTCTGGAATCTCAATTCTATTCCATTGATCTATATGCCTGTTTCTATACCAGTACCAAGCTGTTTTGATGATTGTAGCTTTATAGTAAAGTTTGAAGTCTGGTAATGTGATACCTCCTGCTTTTTTTTTTTTTTTTTTTGCTAAGGATTGTTCTGGCTATTCTTGGTTGTTTGTGTTTCCATATGAATTCCTGTGTTGTTTTTCTAGGTCTGAAAAGAATGTTGCTGGTAATTTGATGGGTATTGCATTGAATTTGTAGATTGCCTTAGGTAAGATGGACATCTTCACAATGTTGATTCTTCCAATCCATAAGCATGGGATATTTTTCCACTTGTTTGTGTCATCTTTGATTTCTTTGAGCAGTATTTTGTAATTTTCTTTGTAAAGGTCTTTCACGTCTCTGGTTAGGAAGATGCCAAGGTATTTCATTTTTTTGTGGCTATTGTAAATGGAATTGTGGTTTTTATTGGGGTTTCTGTTTGTTTATTTTTGGTGTAAAGAAATGCGATTGTCTTTTGCACATTTATTTTGTATCCTGAGACTTTGCCAAAGGACTTTATCAGTGTAAGAAAGTTTTTGACAGATTATCTTGGGTTTTCAAGGTACACAATCATATCGTCTGCAAAGAGAGATAACTTGACTTCCTCTTTTCCTATTTGGATACCCCTGATTGCCTTCTCTTCTCTGATTGCTCGAGCCAGGACTTCCAATACTATGTTGAACAGAAGGGGTGAGAGTGGGCATCCTTGTCTTGTTCCAGTTTTCAGGGGAAATGGTTCCAATTTTTGTCTGTTTAGGAGTATGCTGGCTGTGAGTTTCTCGTAGATGGCTTTTACTATTTTGAGGTATTTTCCCCGTATGCCTAGAAGATGTTTGAGGGTTTTTATCAAAAAGGGGTGCTGGATTTTATCAAAAGCTTTTTCTGCATCTAATGATATAATCATGTGGTTTTTGTTTTGACATCTGTTGATGTCTTTAATAACATTTATGGTTTTATGAATGTTGAACCAGCCTTGCATCCCAGGAATGAAGCCTATTTGGTCGTGATGGATGATTTTTGAGATGTATTGCTGAATCCAGTTTGCTAGGATCTTGTTGAGAATTTTAGCATCTATGTTCCTTAAAGATATTGGCTTGTAGTTCTCTTTCTTTGTTGAATCTTTACCTGGCTTGGGTATCAATATGATGTTGGCTTCGTAAAATGATTTGGGGAGAGTTCCGTCTTTTTCAATCGCCTGGAATACCTTCAGTAGGATTGGTATCAGCTCCTCCTTAAATGTCTTGTAGAATTCTGCTGGAAAGCCATCTGGACCAGGGCTTTTTTTTTTGGTAGGTAGTTTTCTTATTACATAGTCGATTTCCTTGATTGTTATTGGTCTATTTAGGGTCTCAATTTCTTCTTGTTCCAACCTAGGTAGGTTGTGTGATGTCAGAAAGTCCTCCATTTCCTTGAGGTTTTCAAGTTTGTTTCCATACAAGTGTACATAGTAGTCTCTAATGATCTTTTGTATTTCTTCAGGGTCAGATGTGACTTCATCTTTTGTGTTTCTGATTGTGCTTATTTGGGTTTTGTCTCATTTTTTCTTGATCAGTCTAGCTAGGGGACCATCGATCTTGTTTATCCTTTCGAACAACCAGCTCTTTGTTTCATTGATTTTTTTGTATTATCTTTTTGTCTTCTATGTCCTGGATTTGGGCTTTTATTTTGGTGATCTGGATTCTTCTGCTGAAATTAGGGTTTTTTGGTCTTGCTTTTCCAGCTTCCTTAGGTGGCTTGTTAGGCTCTTAATTTGTATTCCTTCCATTTTCTTCATGTGTGTTTGCAGGGATATAAATTTTCCTCTTACTACAGCTTTTAAGGCATCCCAGAGATTTTGGTAAGATGCTTCTTCAGTTTCATTTGTTACCAGGTATCTTTTGATCTCTGTTTCGATTTCATCATTGAACCAGGAGTTGTTTAGCATCATTCTGTTTAGTGACCATGTCTTTGTGGGTTTTGGGGGGACCTTGTTGGTGTTAATGTTTATTTTTATTCCA
>NW_007249277.1:0-7878 GCF_000164805.1 Carlito syrichta | reverse complement strand
CTTATTCTTACTTATCAATAGGCAGTGAAGTTTCCTTTATGTGATGACCCCCATTACCCAGATTCCTACTTGAAAAACCCGATTTGTGGTTACGTCTTAGGAAGACGGCCTGTAGTTTTTGGGATTGAGGACTCATATAAGGAAGATTCCTTACTTACTTAGCAATATGACGTGTAGTTTCCTGTATATGACGACCTCCATTACCCAGCTTCTGATTCACTCAGCAGAATGCTGAGTCAGTTCCTGGTGACCGAGAATTCCAGTTTTTTGGATTCATGAGAAAGACGTCCATTATATTTTGGGAACTGGAAATGGAGGATTCCTGGTTCCCATTCACAAGACCACACCAAAATGTGGAATATTCCATACCCAAAACCCCAATTCCTAACTGCCCACCCACAAGAATTTTCTGTACTTTGAGGTCACCTGAATCGAAGAATTTTGTACCAATATTCCTTTTGATTCTGGGGAATGTGATTATGGTCGTAGATGGTCCCAGAAAACAAAAGGATTTCTAGGGCCAAATTCTTGATTACAACTAACAAGAGGACCAGAAAGAACCTGAGGATCTGTAATGTCAGATTTAGCGTATCCATGGAGCAAGGACCTCTGAAAATATAGGGACCAAGAAGCCCAGATTGCTGATTAAACCTTATCAAGAGGCCCTGTAGATTCCGGAAAATGAGAACTCCTAGAACCGGATTTCGTTTTAATTTTCAGTAAGATGCCCTGATTTTTCCTGTCAATTTGGATTACAGATTCAGTATATCAAAAGACAGATGCCTAGAAGTTTCCAAGGTTCGTGGATTCCATGATTCCTGGTTACCATTAAAATTACCTAGTAAACATTTGGCAAGTGGAAAACACTTGTCCCTTCTCAAAATATAAAGAAACACGGAAGAGGAAGGATTACAGTGTTCCCCGTAAGAACAGAGTTACATCCAAATATGGCAAGAAGATTCTTTTTACCCTGGAATCTGGCCTTAGTTGTTCTGAGGAACCTAACGGACTTGGGTGCCCAATACCATTTACAATTTTTAAGAGGACAAGAATGTTGCTGGAGTCCTGAAATGACCGATCATAATATCCAAATGCTAAATTGCTCTGAAACATTTGGGGAGCTCGGAGATCTGTTTCTTGTTTGTCCCATAGCAGACAACCTGGGAATTTTTTGGATTCGGGTCGCGTACAACAATCATTCTTTATTCGTACTTAGTTGGAGGCCATGTAGTGTCTTGTATGTGAGGATGCTCTTTCCCTTGATTCCTGTTTCGAAACCCTGATTCTTGTTTAGCCCTTAGTAAGAAGTCATGTAGATTTTTAATAGAGGAAACGTGGAAAACAGATTTCTTCTCTTTTATTAGCAAGAGGCCATGTAGTTTCCTGTATATGAGGATTGCTATTACCCACATTCATGCCTCGAATCCCTGATATTTCTTTAACCGTCAACAAGATGCCCTGTAGATTTTCAGAACTGGGGACTCGAATAACCCGGATTATTTATTTTTAGCAACAGCCGTGCAGATACCTGTATATGAGTACTCCTATTCACAGATACATGCGTCGAAAGCCTGATTCTTGTTTAGATCTTAGGAAGATGTCGTATACATTTTTGGAAATTGAGAAAACATGTCTCCCTCATTCCTTATTCTTTCTTACAAAAAGTCAGTTCATTTACTTGTATATGAGGATTTCATTTCCCTAGTTTATGCTTCAAAAACCTAAATTCGTGTTTTGCCCTTAGAAAGAAACCCTGAAGTTTTATTGGGATGGAGGACACGTGTAAACCAGATTCCTTATTCTCCTTTAGCAATAGACATTGCAGTTTCCTGTATATGAGGACTCCCATTATCCAGATTCCTACTCCCAAAACCTGAATGTTGGTTATCTTTTAGCAAGACGGTCTGTAGGTTTTTGGAATGGAGGCCTCGTTTAACCAAGATTCCTTATTCTTCCGTAGCAACAGGTCGTGTAGTGTTCTGTATATACGGACTCCCATTACTGAAATTCCTGCTTCATTCTCAGCAAGACCCCAAGATATTTCCTGGTGATCTAGAATTCCATTTGCTTGATTATCAAGAGAAAGACTCGCATAATGTTCTTGAGAAATTGGAACCCAAGATTCCAGGTCCCCTTTGAAAAGACACACTAAAAATGTGACAGCATAGAAGCCCAGATTGCTCATTAAACCTTATCAAGAGGCTTTGAGTATTTAGGTGATTTTGAACTCCAAGAACCGGATTCCCTTTCATTCTCAGCAAGGTACCCTGAATTTCCTGGTCCATGTGGATACTAAAACTTTGTGTACAAAAATGCAGATGCCCAGTTTTTTTCTAGGGAAGTGGAATTCATGAATCCTGTTTCCATTTTAATAATTCATACTAATTATTTAGCAACTGCAAAACCCTCGGTCCCTCTCCAATTAAAATACTCAGATTCCTTTTTAACACTTTCCAAGATACTCTGTAGATTTTTGGGTTTGAGGACTCGTGTAACCCAGGTTCCTTTTTCTTTCTTTGCAAGAGGTCATATAGTTGCCTGTAAATAAGGACTCCATTTCCCAGATTCAACTCGAAAACACAATGATTCGTGTTTAGCCCATAGGAAGACGACCTGAAGTTTTTTTAGGAGTGAGGACAAGAGTAATGCAGATTCCTTATTCTTACTTAGCAATAGGCAGTGTAGTTTCCTATATGTGAGGACTCCCATTACCCAGATTCCTACTTCAAAACCTGATACGTGGTTACCTCTTAGGCAGACGGCCTATAGTTTAGGATTGAGGATTCATATAAGGATGATTCCTTATACTTCCTTAGCAATATGACGTGTAGTTTCCTGTATATGATGGCTTCCATTACCCAGTTTTCTGCTTCACTCTGCAAGATGCCAAGATAGTTCTTGGAGACGAAGTATTCCAGTTTTTGGATATCTAGAGAAAGACGTCCATAATGTAGTTTGGGAACTGGAATTCAAGATTCCTGGTTCCCCTTCACAGAACTCACTAACATATGGAATATTCCAAACCCAAACCCCAATTCCTACCTGCCCACCCACACGAATTTTCTGTAATTTGAGGTCACCTGAATTGAGGAATTTTGTACCAATATACCTTTTGATTCTGGGGAATATGGTTATGGTCGTAGATGGTCCCTGGAAACAAAAGAATTTCTAGGACCAAATCCTTGATTACAACGAATAAGGGGACCAGAAAGATCCTGAGGATCTTTATTACAGAATTCTTGCATCCACGGAGCAACTGGCTCTGAAAATGTAGGGACCCAGAAGCTCAGATTGCTGATTAAACCTTATCAAGAGGGCCTGAAGATTCCGGAAAATGAGAACTCCTAAAAACGGATTTCCTTTTCGTTCTCAGTTAGATGTCCTGATATTTCCTGACAGATGGTCAGAAGTTTCCTAGGGACGTGGATTTCATGATTTCTGGTTACCATTAAAAGTACGTAGTAAACATTTGGCAGGTGCAAAACCCTTGTCCCGTCTCAAAATAAAAAGAGACACGGAAGGGGAAGGATTACCTGATTTACCTTAAGACCAGAGTTACATCCAAATATGGCAAGAAGATTCTTTTTGTCCTGGAATCTGGACTTAGTTGTTTCGAGGAACCTAACGGACTTGGAGTGCCCAATACCCATTTACAACTTTTAAGAGGACCAGAAGGCTCATGGAGTCCTGAAATGACCGATTCATAATATCCGCATTCTAAATTTCTCTGAAACATTTGGGAGATCAAAGCTCTGTTTCCTGTTTGTCCCATAGCAGACACCCTGGGAAATTTTTGGATTGACGACGCGTACAACAATGATTCTTTATTCGTACTTAGTTGAATGCCATGTAGTATCCTGAATGTGAGGACTCTCTTTCCCTAGATTCCTGGTTCGAAATCCTGTTTCTTGTTCAGCCCTTAGTAAGACGCCATGGAGATTTTTTGTTCGAGTAACCGTGGAAAACAGATTTCTTATTTTTTCTTAGCAAGAGGCCATGTAGTTTCCTGTATATGAGGATTGCTATTACACACATTAAGGCCTCGAATCCCTGATTCTTCTTTAGCTGTCAGCAAGATGCCCTGTAGATTTTCAGGAGTGAGGACTCACATAATCCAGATTCATTCTTTTTAGCAACAGCCATGCAGTTGCCTGTGTATGAGTGCTACTGTTCACTGATACTGGCGTCGAAAGCTTTATTCTTCTTTAGATATTAGGAAGACATCATGTACTTTTTTTCGGATTGAGAAAATATGTCACCCACATTCGTTATTCTTTCTTAGTGAAAGTCATTGCAGTTGCTTGTATATGAGAATTTCATTTCCCTAGTTTATCCTTCAAAAACCCAAATTCGTGGTTTGCTTTTAGCAAACACCCTGAAGTTTTTATTGGGATGCAGGACACGTGTAAACCAGATTCGTTATACTCCTTTAGCAGTAGACAGTGTAGTTTCCTGTATATGAGGACTCCCATTATCCAGATCCTACTCCCAAAACCTGAATGGAGCTTATCTCTTAGCAAGACGCTCTGTAGATTTTTTTGATGGAGAACTTATGTAAACAAGATTCCTTATACTTCTGTAGCAACAGGTCGTGTAGTGTTCTGTATATGAGAATCCCATTACTGAAATTCCTGCTTCCTTCTCAGCAAGACGCCAAGATATTTCATGGTGACCTAGAATTCCAGTTGCTTGGATATCATGAGAAAGACTCCCATAACATTCTTCAGAATTGGAACCCAAGATTCCTGGTCCCTTTTCTAAAGACACACCTAAATGCGACAACATAGAACCCCAAATTGCCGATTAAACCTTGATAAGTTATCAAGAGACCTTGTAGATTTAGGCTATTGAGAACTCCACGACAGGATTCCCGTTTCGGTCTCAGTAAGATGCCCTGATTTTCCTGTCCATGTGGATTCCAACTCTGTATATAAAAATGGAGATGCCCAGATATTTCCTAGGGACGTGGATTCCATGAATCCTGGTTACATTTTAATAATTCTTACTGAATATTTGGCAACTTCAAAAGTCTCGGCCCCTCTCCAAATAAAGTGCAAACAAAAGTTAAGGATTACAAAGTTCATGTTAACACCAAAGTTACATTCAAATACGGCATTTTTCCGGGAAACTGGCATTAATTTTCCCAAGGAACTAAGGGAATTGGACTAACATATACGCAATTACAACTCTCAAGAGGACCAGATTGTTGCTGGAGTCCTGAAATGACTGATTCATAATATCCACAAGCCAAATATCTCTGAAACATGAAAAGAGCTCGAAGCCTTGATTCTTGTTTATACCGCAGTAAGACACCCTGAGAATTTTTCGAATTGCGTACTAGTGTATGAAATATTCCTTATTCTTCTTTACTGAGGGGCCGTGCAATGTCCTGTATTTGAGGACTCCTTTTCTCCAGAATCCTGTTTGGAAACCCTGATTCTTGTTTTGCCATTAGCAAGATGTCATGTATATATTGTGATGGAGGAACCATGTAAAACAGGTTTCTTATTTCTCCTTAGCTAGAGATCATGTAGATTCTGCATATGAGGATTGCTATTACCTATGTTCCAGCTTCTAAACCCTGATTCTTGTTTAGCCCACAGCAGATGGCCTGTTGATTTTAAGGACTGAGAACTGCTATAACCCCGATTCTTTTTCTTCCTTGCCAAGGGGTTGTGTATTTTCCAGTATATTAGGATTCTCATTAGATACATCCTGCTTCGAAACTCTGATTCTTTTTAGAACTCTCAAAGATGCTCTGTAGATTTTTGGGATTGAGGTCTCGTGTAGCCCAGGTTCCTTATTCTTTCTTATCAAAAGGTCATGTAGTTGCCTATAAATAAGGACTCCATTTTCCAGATTAATGCTCGAAAACACCATGATTCGTGTTTAGACCATAGCAATATTACCTTAAGCTTCTTTGGGATTGAGGACACGAGTAACGCATATTCCGTATTCTTACTTAGCAATAGGCAGTGAAGTTTCCTGTATGTGAGGACTCCCATTACCCAGATTCCTACTTTACAAATCTGATTCGTGGTTACCACTTAGGAAAGACGGCCTGTAGTTTTGGACTGAGGACTCATAAAAGGAAGATTCCTTATATTTCCTTACCAATATGACATGTAGTTTCTGTATATGACGACGTGCATTACCCAGCTTCCTGCTTCACTCTGCAGAATGCCGAGACAGTTACTGGTGACCAAAAATTCCAGTTTTTTGGATATCAAGAGAAAGACGTCCATAATGTTCTTTGGGAACTGGAATCCAACATTCCTGGTTCCCCTTCACAAGACCTCCCCAAAATGTGGAATATTCCAAACCCAAATCCCAATTCCAACCGGCCCATTCACAAGAATTTTCTGTACTTTGAGGTCACCTGAATCGAGGAATTTTGTACCAATATACCTTTTGATTCTGGGGAATATGATTATGGTCGTAGATGGTCCCAAGAAACAAAGGGATTTCTAGGGCCAAATCCTTGATTACAACTAACAAGAGGACAACAAAGATCCTGAGGATCTGTAATGACAGTTTTAGCGTATCAACGGAGCAAGTAGCTCTGAAAATGTAGGGACCCAGAAGCCCAGATTGCTGATTAAACCTTATCAAGAGGCCCTGTATATTCTGGAAATGAAAACTCCTAGAACCGGATATCCTTTTAATTCTCAGTAAGATGCCCTGATGTTCCTGTCGATTTGTATTGCAAATTCAGTATATCAAAAGACAGATACCTAGAAAGTTACCTAGATTAGTGGATTCCATGATTACTGGTTACACTTAAAGTACGTAGTATACATTTGGCAAGTGCAAAACCCTTGTCCTGTCTCAAAATAAAAAGAGACAGGGAAGGGGAAGGATTACAGGTTTCACCTTAAACCAGAGTTATATCCAAATATGGCAAGAAGATTCTTTTTGTCCTGGAATCTGGACTTAGTTGTTCTGAGGTACCTAACGGACTTGGAGTGCCCAATACCCGTTTAGAAATTTTAAGAGGACCAGAATGTTGCTGGCATCCTGAAATGACCGATTCATAATATCCACATGCTAAATTGCTCCAAAACATTTGGGGAACTCGTAGTTCTGTTTCATGTTTGTCCCATAGCAGATAAATTGAGAATTCTTTGGATTGAGTACGAGTACAGCAAAGATTCTTTATTCGTACTTATTTGGAGGCCGTGTAGGGTCCTATATGTGTGGACTCTCTTTCCCTAGATTCCTCTTTCGAAACCCTGATTCTTGTTTAGCCCTTAGTTAGACGCCATGTAGGTTTTTTGATAGACGAACCGTGGAAAAGTGATTTCTTCTTTTTTCTTAGCAAGAGGCCATGTAGTTTCCTGCATATGAGGAATGCTATTGCCCACATTCATGCCTCAAAACCCCGATTCTTCTTTAAGCGTCAGCAAGAGGCCCTGTAGATTTTCAGGACTGAGGACTCGTATATCACAGATTCCTTATATTTAGCAACAATCGCGCAGTTTCCTGTATATGAGTACTCCTGTTCACAGATACATGCGTCAAAAGCGTGAATCTTGTTTAGATCTTAGGAAGACGCCGTGTACTTTTTTGGGGATTGAGAAAACATGTCACCCAGATTCCTTATTCTTTCTTAGGAAAAGTCAGTGCAGTTGCCTGTATATGAGGATTTAATTTCCTAGGTTATGCTTGAAAAACTCAAATTTCTGTTTAGCCCTTAGCAAGACACTCTGAAGTTTTTTTTTGGGATGAAGGACACGTGTAAACATGATTCTTTATTCTTCTTTAGCAATATACAGCGCAGTTTCCTGTATATGAGGACTGCCATTATCCAGCTTCCTACTCCCAAATCCTGTATGTTGGTCACCTCTTAGCAAGATGCTCTGTTGGTTTATGGTATGG
>NW_007249276.1:2591-3992 GCF_000164805.1 Carlito syrichta | reverse complement strand
AGCTGTCTTAAGTAACTAGCTACTTAGCTAGGTATCTAGCTAGCCAGGTGACTTAACAGGCTTACTTAACTAGCTAGCTACCTGACATGTCTAGCTGACTTATATATCTATCTTCCTATCTAGCCAGCTGACTTAACTAGCTTAAATATCTAGCTACCCAGATGACTAGCCATCTGACTTAACTAACTTTTTAACTATCTAACCAACTGGGTAGTCAACTGACTTTACGAGCTGACATAACTAGCTAGCCAGCTGGTTGCCAGGTGACTTAACTAGCTGACTTAACCAACAAGTCAGCTGTCTAGCCAGCTGCCTTAAATAGCTGGTGACGTATCTAGCCACTTGACTAGTCAGCTGCCATACCTAGCTGACTTTTGCTAGCAAACTGGCTACCCAGCTCACTTAACTAGCTACCTAACTACCTAGCCAACAGGCAACCTTGCTGACTTAACTAGCTTACTTGAACAGCTAGCCTTCTGGTTAGTAAGCTGACTTATCTAGCTAACTAGCTACCTAGACAGCTGGCTAGACAGCTGACTAAAGTAGCTGACTTAACCAGCTACCCAGTCGGTTACCCAGCTGAATTAACTCACTGACATCACTAGCTAGACAGGTAGCTATCTAACTGACTTAACTAGCTAGCTACCTACATTGCCTGTGGGCTTGCCAGCTCTCTTAACTAGCTGAATTAACCAGCTAGACAGCTGGATAGCCAACTGACTTAACTGGCTCGATACCTAGCTAGCCAGCTTGCTTGCCAGCTGAGTTAACTAGCTGACTTAAGCTAACTACCTAGCTAGCCAGTTGACTTAAATAGCTAACTAGCTAGCTACCTAGCTAGCCAGCTGTCCTAAGAAATTAACTAACTACCTAGCTACCTAACTAACAAGCTGACTTAGTTAGCTGCCTAGCTAGCTAGCTGACTTAACCAGATGGCTATGTATTTAGCTTACACGTTATCTAACATTCTAGCTAGCTGGCTTAATCATCTGACTTAACTTATTAGCGAATGAGCTAGCTAGCTGACTCAACCAGCTGACTTTGCTTGTTAGATAACTAGCTAGCTAGCTGACTAATCCAGCTGACTTAACTGGTTAGCTAACTATCTAGTTAGCCTACTCAAGCAGCTGACTCAACCCGTTTGCTAACTAGCTAGCCTGCTGAGTCAACCAGTTGACTTAACTCGTTAGTTAATTAGGTAACTACCTGACTCAACCTGCTGACTTAACCCATTAGCTAACTACCTAGGTAGCTGTCTTAGCCAGTTGACTAAATTAGGTAGCTGATTTAACTAGATGACTTAGCTAGCTGACTTAACTACTTAGCTAGGTGACATCTGGCTGACTTAACTAGTTAGCCAGCTGACTTACCTACCTAAATTAAATATTAAGCTAACTATTT
>NW_007249276.1:0-1639 GCF_000164805.1 Carlito syrichta | reverse complement strand
ATGTGAGCTGCCTTAACTTGTTGGCCTGCAAGCAAGCAGACCAGTGAGTGATTTAACTTGCCAGCTGGCAAGCAAACCGATAAGTTAGCTGACCTGTTGGCCTCCGTGTGAGCCAACAATTTTGTTGACCTGTTGGCTGCCGAGTGAGCCGACTGGTTTGCTGACAGGTTTGCATGTGAGTGAGCTGAATATTTAGCTGACCTGATGGAAAGCGAGCAAGCCCACTAGTTATATGACCAGATAACTGAGTTGCTAGCAAACTAGTTAGCTAAAGTACTAGCTGATTTGCTGGCTGACTTAACTAGCTAGCTGACTAGCTAGCTAGCTATCTAGCTGACATAATTGGCTAGCAAACAAGCTATCTAACTCTCTAGCTTGCTGATCTTACTAGCTAGCTGAATAGTTAGCTGAGTTGCTAGCTGACTTAACTAGCTAGCTGGCTAGCTAGCTGACTTAACTAGCTGACTAGCTACTTTGCAGGCTAGCTGGATAGTGAGCTGACTTAACAAGTTAGATAACTAGTTGTCTAGATGGCTAGCCAGCTGGTTTAACTACCTAGCTACCTGGGTGACTAACTAGCTAAGCAGCTGGCTAGCTAGCTAGTGGGCTACCAGTTGGGTAGCCAACTGACTTAAATAGCCATCTGGCTGGCTGGACAATCGAATAGCCAGCTGGAATAACTAGCCAGCCACCCTGCTGGTCAGCTGGCTAGACAGCTGGCTTAACTAGCAGACCACCTATGTGACCAGCCTTCTAATGAGCCAGCTTAAATGGTAGCCATCTAGCTAGCCTGCCGGCTAACAAGCTTACTTAACTAGCTGACTTAATTAGATAGTCATCCAGCTAGCCAGCTGGCTTAACGAGCTAGCCACCTAGAGAGCTTATCTAGGCTAGAGAGCTCACTTAATGTGCTGAATAAACTAGTTAGCCAGTCAGCTACCCAGCTGACTTAATTACCTAGCTACCTACCTAGCGAATTGGCTAGCCAGCTGATTTAATTATCTGACTTAAACTAGCCAGCTGGCTTACCAGCTGATGTAACTAGCGAGCTACCTAGCTAGCCAGTTGGCTAGCCACTTGAATTAACTAGCTGACTTAACCAGGTAACCAGCCGGGTAGCCAGCTGAAACAACTAGCAGACAGAACTAGATAGCCAGCTGGCTAACCAGCTGACTTAACTAACAGACAGCACTAGCTAGACAGGAGTCTAACCAGCTGACTTAAATAGCTAGCTACCTACGTATCTCACCCACTTGCCAGATGACTTAACTACCTAGGTAACTAGCTAAACAGCTGGCTAGCGAGCTGACTCATCTAGGTGACTTAAGTAGCTAGCCAGTGGCAAGTCAACTGACTTAACAAGCTAGCTATCCAGAAAGGTAGCAGGTTAGTCAGCAGACTTAACTAGCTGACTTAACTAGCTAGCTACCCAGCTAGCCAGTTGACTTTACTAGCTGACATAACTAGCTAGCTACCTAGCTAGCTAACTACCTAGCTAGGTGACTTAACTAGCTGGCATAACTAGCTAGCTAGCTGATATAGCTGACTTAACTAGCTATCTACCTAGCTAGAAAGCTGACTTAACTAGCTGAAATAACTAGCTAGTCAGCTGTCTGGCCATCTAACTAAACTAGCTTTT
>NW_007249275.1:25211-30701 GCF_000164805.1 Carlito syrichta | reverse complement strand
TCACTGAGAGGCTCCTTCCCCGGAGCCCTCCCCGGTGGTAGCAATGGAGGCCGAGGTTGCCTTTCTCACAAGGGAAGGGGCCCACCCGACTTCCCTGCACTGCAGAGTCTGTCGCTCTGTCGCTGGGACCAGCCCTCCCCCAGCCGCCGGTGCCTCTTCCCTGGTTGGCCCCACCCAGGGCCGTGGGCCTGGAACGTGGACATTGCAGTAAAGGGACATAGAAAGAATCTCAATGAATGCATGTTTCTTTTTGCCCTTTCACTTCGTCTGAGTTCCTTAAAAAGTGGGCAAAACGGTTGAACAGACACTTCTCAGAAGATGACCTCAAAGCAGCCAACAGACACATGAAAGAGGCTCAGCCTCACTAATAATCAGGGAAATGCAAATCAAAACTGCAGTGGGAGACAACCTAACTCTGCTAAGGATGGCTGTCACCCATAAGTAAAAAAACCATGGGGGCTGGCGTGGCCGCAGAGAAGAGGGAATGCTTCTACACTGCTGGTGGGGATGTAAGCTAGTTCAGTCTCTATGGAAAAGCAGCGTGGAGACTTCTCACAGAACTAAACACTGATCTTTCGTGCGATCCAACAATCCCTCTCCTGGGAATATACCCAGAGGAACATAAATCACTCTCCCAAAAAACCCCTGCACATGTGTGTCTATTGCCATATTATTCACAAGAGCAAAAACCATAGAACCCAGAACCCACCCTTTTGCCCATCAAAGGTGGACTGGATAAAGAAAATCGTGTTACCTATACACGATGGGGTATTATGCAGCCACAAAGAAGAACAAAATCACGGACTTCACATCAAATTGGTGGAGTTGGAGATTGTCATATAACGGAACTATCACAGAAACAAAGAAGAGTACACGGCATGTTCATACTCACATGTGGGCCTTGAACACCAGCCACATTAGCACAAGGGTGATATCAGCAGTCCTTGGGCACTGCTGGGGAAGGAGGGGACCCATGACAGCATAGTGGACACCTGGCCCACTCCCAGGGGGAGTGAGGCCACCTAGAAGCCCAAACTTCACCTGCCTGCAGCCTACTCATGCAGTAAATCCTCACTTGTATCCCACAACTCTATAATAAATGAATACATTTTAAATACTTTAAAAATTTGAGGCTGGGCTCAGTGGCTCAGCCTGTAATCCGAGCACTTTGGGAGGCCGAGGCGAGAGGATTGCCTGAGCCCGCGGGTTTGAGACCAAACCAGGCAACTTGGCGAGACCTCGTCTCTACAATAAATTAAAAAATTTAGCCAGGTGCAGCAGCGTGTGCCTGGAGTGGAAGGATCGCTGGAGCCCAGCAGGTCGATGCTGGGGTGACCGTGAGGAGTGTGCCACTGCACTTCAGCCTGAGCTGAAGTGACTTCAACTAAAAAAAATTTTTTTGGATCTACAGATATTCAATTCTGGTTTTTAAATGTGTTGCTTTATAATTTTAAATTTTGTTTAAGAATGTTTCCAAATATGCTGGTTCATGCTGGCTGTTCCTATGAGCCCAACACTTTGGAAGATCAAGGCAGGAGGATCACTTGTGGCCAAGGGTTCGAGATCAGGCTGGGCAACAGAGGTTGACGCCATCTCTACAAAGAAAATTAAAATTAAAATAAACAGCCTTGTGTGGTGCCAGCTACTCTGGAGGCTGAGGTAGAGGATGTCTTGAGCCCAGGAGATTGAGGCTATAGTGCGCCATGGTTTGGCCACTTCGCTGTAGCCTGGGCAGCTGAGCAAAGAATGAGCTCTGGTTCTTCTTTAAGTGGTGGATGAGGTATCACTGCTTAAAGAGGACCCAGATGCCAGGAACGGTAGCTCACGCCTATAATCCCAGCACTTTGGGAGGCCGAGGTAAGAGGATTGCCTGAGCTCACAGGCTCGAGACCAGCCTGGGCAATGTAGTGAGACCTCATCTCTACAACAAATCAAAAAATTAGCCGGGTGTGGTAGTACACGTCTGGGGTTCCGGCTACTTGGAAGACCAAGGTGGAAGGATCGCCCGAGCCTAGCAGATTGAGGCTGTGGTGGCTGTGAGCGTGCCACTGCCCTCCAGTCTGGACGATAGAGTCAGACTCCAACTCAAAAAAAAAAGTTTGATCTTTATTATTATTTTTTAGACTCTTATTTTTATTTTTTACTGTTGGTCTTAGAAGTCAAAGAAAGTGAGAAAAACAGTAGAAATATCTTAGCCGGGCTCAGCCTATAATCCCGTGCCTTTGGGAGGCTGAGTCCATGGGCTCAAGACCCACCTGGGCAAGCGAGACCTCATCTCTACAATAAATCAAAAAATCAGCTGGACGTGGTAGTGCATGCCTGTAATTCTGGCTACTTGGAAGGCTGAGGTGGAAGGATAGCCGGAGCCCAGCAGGTCGAGGCTGTGGTGGCCAGGAGCGACCACTGTACTCCAGTCTGGGCGACAGAGTGAGACTTCAACTCAAAAAAAAAATATATGTACTTGTATGTATAGTCTATGGCTTCAATAGTTTTATTAAAGACAAAGACGCACTCCATGTAGCAAGAAAAACAGTGCATTGTTCAGGGCAGAATAGCTCTTGACTAACAGCAAGGGGTGACACTTCTGTACGGGGTGACTCTTCTGTCAAAGTTCATTTTTGACAATTTGGCAGACAGGGCTTGTGTTATATAATCTGTTGGGACTACACATACAGCTTCTCCATGAATACTTTTTTTTTTTTTTGAGTTGGAGTCTCACTCTGTCGCCCAGACTGGAGTGCAGTGGCCACTCCTGGCCACTGCAGCCTCGAGCTGCTGGGCTCCTGCGATCCTTCCGCCTCAGCCTTCCAAGTAGCTGGAACTACAGGCGCACGCTACCACACCCGGCTAATTTTTTGATTTATTGTAGAGATGAGGTCTCGCCTGCCCAGGCGGGTCTCAAACCCACAGGCTCAGGCAATCCACTCACCTCAGCCTCCCAAAGGCGTGGGATTACAGGCTGAGCCACCAAACCCGGCTGTCCATGAATACTTATGTGGAACCCATGATGGGGGTTAAAACCACAGCCCCAATTAATGCTACTGATATGGTAATAACTAAAAGGTACAATCTTAAACTTCGGATGTGCATGTGTGCAGGTCTGGAAAGTCCTGATGTGTCAAGTTCTGCAAGATGCCGCAACCTCATGACAGAGATACTTTCCATCTAGAGTGAAAAACTTGGGGAGGGGAATGAGTTGATACTAGAGATAGACTCTTTTTTTTGAGTTAGAGTCTCACTCTGTCGCCCAGACTGGAGTGCAGGGACACGTTCACGGCCACCGCAGCCTCGACCTCCTGGGCTCAGGCAATCCTTCCACCTCTGCCTCCTGAGTAGCTAGAATTACAGGTACCACCACGCCCAGCTAAGGTTTTTTATTTTTACCTTTTTGAGTTGGAGTCTCACTCTGTCGCCCAGGCTGGAGTGCAATGGCATGCTCACGACCATCCCAGCATCAACCTGCTGGGCTCTGGCGATCCTTCTGCCTCAGCATTCCAAGGAGCTAGAACTACAGGCGCACATGCTACCATGCCCAACTGATTTTTGATTCACTGTAGAGTCGAGGTCTCACCATGTTGCCCAGGCTGGTCTCGAACCCATGGGCTCAGGCCATCCTCTTCCCTCGGCCCTCCAAAGCACTGGAATGACAGGCTTGAGCCACCATGTCTGGCCAGAGATAGGTTCTTTTGTTCATGTCTAACTGCTACTAACAAAAGGCCAAATTCTTCAACAGAAGAGGAGAAGAAGAGATTAAGAATGGGGTGGGAGAGGGGAGAGGTGTCCCCTTGGTTTGAAGCCACAGGGAAGGAGGTTCATTAAATGCTAACAAATGCTTTCAAAAGAATTACCACCACAAACATATTTTCTGTAATTATCAGTATGCCACAGATCCCACCAATTCTTGTTGTTTCTTTTTTCTTTACTGTAGTGTGGAGTCCTCAAAATAATATGTGAGCCACGGATACTCTTGGTTACTGTTTTAACAATACTGACAGATTCCATTCCAAAAGTTGATGAATTCACCTTCTTATGAACAGCACGAATAGGACTCTTCTTCCGTCCACTCCATGGCAGTTAAAGCTGTTCAAAAACATGCTAAATGACTTGGTGAGGGGAAGTCCCACGGGTGCTTTAATCTTCTATTTTGACTGCAAGGAGTTGCCTGCCTGTAGCTTTTGAGTCTATGTGTGGGCAGGTGTTTTCTGGTTTATGTTTGGTAACACTTAAACAAAATGGAACATTTAAAAACACATTATAAAAAAACCTGAATTTCTGTTTATCCGACTTTTTTTGTAAAAAGAAAGATTGTCTCAGCCTATCATCCCAGCACTTTGGGAGGCTGAGGCGAGAGGATTGCCGGAGGCCAGGAGTTCTGGACCAGCCTGGGCAACTTGGTGAGACCATGTCTCTACAATAAGTCACAAAAACTAGCTGGGTGCGGTGCCTTGCATCTGTAGTTCCAGCTACTTGGAAAACTGGGGCAGAAGGATCGCCAGAGCCCAGCAGGTTGAGGTTGTGGTGGCTGTGAGTGTGCCACTGTGCTCCAGCCTGGGTGACAAGAGTGAGACTCTGACTTAAAAAAAAAAATAGAGATTCACTTTGTGTCCTTCTTTTGAGTGTCCCTTTACTGCGAAGCACGTGTTGTGTCCTCAGTCCTGGGGAAGTCCTGCCTGGACAGAGGTGTGGGAGGAGATGGCAGCATGACCCAGGCAACTCTGTTGGGGGTGGCCTCTGGTAACAGACCCTGCACACCTCCTATGATTTCAATCACTGTCCCCCAGATATAGATGTCTCTGTACCTAACATTTACTGCTCTCACCGTAACTATTTTAGGACTCATAGTTGCCATGGAACTTAATCTTACTAATTTATAATCTCAAATTTGATTTATCCTTACAATGCCCAAATTTTCTAAACTATTAGGGTCCTTCTCAACCACAATTCACAGCATAACACTGTAATTAACCTTATTTACAAATCAAAATACAGCACTGTCCTTTTTTTTTTTTTTGAGTTGGCATCTCACTCCGTCACCCAGGCTGGAGGGCAGTGGCACGCTCATGGCCACCCAGCATCGACCTGCTGGGCTCCGGCAATCCTTCCGCCTCAGCCTTCCAAGTAGCTAGAACTACAGGCGTGCGCCACCAAGTGTGGCTAATTTTTTTGTTTATTGTAGAGATTGGGGCTTACCAAGTTGCCTTTGCCTCAGCATAGCCATTTTTGCTTAGACTGACATGCTTTGAATGGAGCACAGGTTAGACATAGATAGCTACATTTCCAACAGACAGGTTTGAGGAAGCGTTCAGTTTTTCACATCTTACTGCAGGCCAGGCTGGTAGCCTACCTCACCCCCTTGGCAAATCTCCGAAGCTGTGGATAATAAGACCACCTTTTTGCTAAGGAGCTTGTGGATTAGAAACGTCTTGTAAGTATCTTGCAGGGAAAATCCCTCCCTTTGTCCCCTCCCATCTAGCTCACCACTAAGGCAGC
>NW_007249275.1:13766-25191 GCF_000164805.1 Carlito syrichta | reverse complement strand
AAATGCTAACAAATGCTTTCAAAAGAATTACCACCACAAACATATTTTCTGTAATTATCAATATGCCACAGATCCCACCAATTCTTGTTGTTTCTTTTTTCTTTACTGTAGTGTGGAGTCCTCAAAATAGTATGTGAGCCACGGATACTCTTGGTTACTGTTTTAACAATACTGACAGATTCCATTCCAAAAGTTGATGAATTCACCTTCTTATGAACAGCACGAATAGGACTCTTCTTCCGTCCACTCCATGGCAGTTAAAGCTGTTCAAAAACATGCTAAATGACTTGGTGAGGGGAAGTCCCATGGGTGCTTTAATCTTCTATTTTGACTGCAAGGAGTTGCCTGCCTGTAGCCTTTGAGTCTATGTGTGGGCAGGTGTTTTCCGGTTTATGTTTGGTAACACTTAAACAAAATGGAACATTTAAAAACACATTATAAAAAAACCTGAATTTCTGTTTATCCGACTTTTTTTGTAAAAAGAAAGATTGTCTCAGCCTATCATCCCAGCACTTTGGGAGGCTGAGGCGAGAGGATTGCTGGAGGCCAGGAGTTCTGGACCAGCCTGGGCAACTTGGTGAGACCTTGTCTCTACAATAAGTCACAAAAACTAGCTGGGTGCGGTGGCTTGCATCTGTAGTTCCAGCTACTTGGAAAGCTGAGGCAGAAGGATCACCAGAGCCCAGCAGGTTGAGGTTGCAGGGTGGCTGTGACTGTGCCACTGTGCTCCAGCCTGGGTGACAAGAGTGAGACTCTGACTTAAAAAAAAATAGAGATTTGCTTTGTGTCCTTCTTTTGAGTGTCTCTTTACTGCGAAGCACGTGTTGTGTCCTCAGTCCTGGGGAAGTTCTGCCTGGACAGAGGTGTGGGAGGAGATGGCAGCATGGCCCAGGCAGCTCTGTTGGGGGTGGCCTCTGGTAACAGACCCTGCACACCTCCTATGACTTCAATCACTGTCCCCCAGATATAGATGTCTCTATACCTAACATTTACTGCTCTCACCGTAACTATTTTAGGATTCATAGTTGCCATGGAACTTAATCTTACTAATTTATAATCTCAAATTTGATTTATCCTTACAATGCCCAAATTTTCTAAACTATTAGGGTCCTTCCCAACCACAATTCACAGCCTAACACCATAATTAACCTTATTTACAAATCAAAATACAGCACTGTCCTTTTTTTTTTGAGTTGGCATCTCACTCCGTCACCCAGGCTGGAGGGCAGTGGCACGCTCACGGCCACCCAGCGTCGACCTGCTGGGCTCCGGCGATCCTTCCGTCTCAGCCTTCCAAGTAGCTGGAACTACAGGCGTGCGCCACCAAGCGTGGCTAATTTTTTTGTTTATTGTAGAGATTGGGGCTTGCCAAGTTGCCTTTGCCTCAACATAGCCATTTTTGCTTAGACTGACATGCTTTGAATGGAGCACAGGTTAGACATAGATAGCTACATTTCCAACAGACAGGTTTGAGGAAGCATTCAGTTTTTCACATCTTACTGCAGGCCAGGCTGGCAGCCTACCTCACTCCCTTGGCAAATCTCCGTCAGATGCAAGAAAAGGACATTCCAACCTTTCAATATATGGTTTAGTATAATAATCTCTAAGAAAACTTCAGGCTCCTTGTGGAAGGCAAATGGTCAAAGATCACCCCTTAGCTGACCGAAGCTGTGGATAATAAGACCACCTTTTTGCTTGTGGATTGGAAATGTCTTGTAAGTATCTTGCAGGGAAAATCCCTCCCTTTGTCCCCTCCCATCTAGCTCACCACTAAGGCAGCGATCATGTGACTGACCCACCCATCTGCCTGCTGTCCATCACCTGACATCAGTACCTGCGCGTACCTGCCTCTTTGTGATGACACAGAGCAGACCACCACCCAATCACCTTAATGATGTTCCCCCATCAAAGGGAAGGATTAAAAGGGCTCAACCACAAGCAACCAGCCGCCATGGCCTTGCAAGGTGCCCTTTGATCTATGGCCAGGCCATGCTTCCTGGCTTTGGGGAGGTGAATAATCTCTTCTTTCTCTCTAATTTACTTTTAACTAAACTATGTTTTCTAAGCTAACTTCTGTGCAATTCTTTCCATCTTTCATGTGCCATCTGATCACACACCAAGATACCCACACCCCCGGCGGGCCTGACCTAACATTCTGGAGGCCACTGCTGGGAGTGTGACCTAACAATTTCCCTTGGAGGACTTTTTTCATCACGGAAGACAAGAAGACAAAAAGCGGTCGCTTGGGGTGAGATCAGGTGAAAAGAAAGCGAGGGACACAGGATCATGCTGTTTTTGGTCTAAGCAGTGTGGGCAGGTGTGTTGTCATGGTGACGTTCCTTCTGCAAATCGCTGTGAAACCTCAGAAATTCCAGATAAAAACTCCAGTTGACCATTTGATCCGGGGGAAAAAATTCCAAGTATGCTACAAGGATATAAGGGCCACAGTGTTGCAGGAAAACAGAGAGACAGTGACACCGAGGCTGTCTTAGGAAGTAGTGGTTTATTAGCGCCACCCGGAGAAGGAGGAGAAGAGGTTTTATGTGTTAGTTTAGGTAAGGAAGGGAGTTGGGTGGTATGGCTGTACATTTTTCTTTGGAATTTGCAAAGTGGTATCTAGCAAAACCAAATTTTCAAAGAACAAATTGTTTCCAGGGCATACATGATAAGCAAGGGTTGTAAACTGATAACTTCACAAAGAGAGGATGGGGGTAAGGTTGTGATGGATTACTCTCTTGCATTTCCAGGAAAGCGACTTTTGGCTATTGGGTTTTTTCAAGCCCCATGTCTAGCAGGTTTTGGAGCTTGCAGGTTGATTTGTAAAAGGAATGATTTTAACTGTTTTCAGCCCCCTCTGCCACAACACCATCCAAAAGATAATTTTTTTGTCCTTCTTCATATGTATATATGTGAAGCAAGACAAAAAAAATATAGATAGAGAGATAGATATTCTTATTTCAATAGCTTTAGGGTGAAAAATAGCTTTTGGTTACGTGGATGCACTGTAGAGTGGTGATGAAGTCTGGGATTTAAGTGTACCCACCACCCCCGCTAGAATACATTGTACCCGGTAGATGAATTTTCAATCTCACCACCTTATCACCTGCCTCTTTCTGAGATTCCAATTCCAGTATATCCTTCTTTATGGCTTCACAGGCCCTGGGCTTAGCTTTCATTTGTGAGGGAGAGCATGCAGTATTAGGCTTCCCATTCCTGTGTTACTTCATATAGATGACAATCTCCAAATCCATCGAAGTTGCTACAAAAGACATTAATTCATTTTGGCTTTATACCTGAATAGCTGATGAGCATTTGGGTTGATTCTACATTTTTGCAAATGTGCTTTGAGATGCATGTGAGTGCAGGTCTCTTTTTTTGCATAGTGACATCTTTTCATTTGGGTAGATGCCTCGTAGCTGGACTGCTGGGTCAAGGGATAGATCTACTTATAGTTGTCTGAGAAATTTCCATACCAATTTCCATAGAGGTTGCACTAATTTATACTTTCACTAACAGAGTTCCTTTTTCACTGCATCTGTGCCAGCATCTGTTGGTTTTGATTTTGTAATATTGGCCATTCTGACTGATGTAAGGTTGTGTCTCATTGTGAGTTTAATTTGTGTTCTCTTGATGATTAGTGACGTTGAGAATTTTTTCATGCTTTTTGGCCTTTTAAACATATTTTTTGTAGAGATCCTGTTCATGTTGTTTGCCCACTTTTTTTTTTTTTTGAGTTGGAGTCTCACTCTGTCACCCAGATTGGAGTGCAATGGCACACTCACAGTCACCCCAGCATCGACCAGCTGGGCTGTGGAGATCCTTCCACCTCAGCCTTCCAAGTAGCTGGAACTACAGGTGCACACTACCACGCCTGGCTATTTTTGATTATATTGTAGAGACGAGGTCTCACCAAGTTAGGCAACTGGGTTGGCCTCAAACTCACGGGCTTAGGCCATCCACCCACCTCGGCCTCCCAAAGTGGGATGACAGATTGAGCCACCGAGCCCGGCCTATGCATTTTTCTTTATACATCAATTTACATGAGCATATGTAACGTTTATGAGCAGGAAACGTTTCTTCATATTGTATATTGTGAAGTCAGAAGTAATGTGTATTTGAGGTCTCCTATTGAAAATGGTGGCATCTCCTCTCGACGTCACAACATTCTCAGAAACGACCAGGAGTGTTTTAATAATGATATATTATATCTTTAGAAAAGAATCAATTATTTACTGGCCAGGCTCAGTGGCTCAAACCTGTAATCCCAGCACTTTGGGAGGCTGAAGTGGGGGGATTGCCTGAGCCCACGGGTTCGAGAACAGCCCGGGCAACTTGGCGAGACTTCGTCTCTACAATAAATAAAAAATTAGCTGGTCATGGTGGGGCGCACTTGTAGTTCTGGCTACTTGGAAGGCTGAGGTGGAAGGATCGCCGGAACCCAGCAGGTCAAGGCTGCGGTGGCCGTGAGCATGTCACTGCACTCCAGCCTGGGCGACGGAGTGAGACTCCGACTCAAAAAAATGAATAAGTAAACAAAATAAACAATTACCTACAAAAGCAGAATTTCTCTTTGCTTTTAGCTCAGAGTCCACCATTTGATCATGCTTCTTTTTGGATAAAATGTGTCCACCCTCAGCCCTTAGATCTGATTCAGCTTTTCCTTCTCTTTGTGGTATATGAAAACATGGACTTTTGCTTTTTCTGACCCAGTTACTCCCAAACCATTGCCATGGTTTCTCCACTTCAGGGCTCAAGCAGGAATAGGAATCAATGTACACCTTCCATCCCTGTTTCTATGACTGTTCCTCGTTTGGGCTTCTAGGAGAGTTGATGGGTGTGGTCATGTGACCTCCATCACACTGCGAGTGTCTAGGGGTGGTCCCTGTCTTGTTTCCTCTTTGGGGACTGTCACTGTGCCAAAGACCACTGTAGCACAACCAGCAGTAGTACTCACCCTCACCCTCCGGTTGGGCTCTGAGAAGGTCAGGGCAGCTTCGCCCCAAAAAGAGAGTCTGAGAACTAGGCAGGGGCCCGAGAGTGTTTGTGGCTTGTGTCATAAATCAGTGTCTTGGGGTCTTGGCTAGATTTCTGCTCCATCCAGTGTCGATGGTAGTTGTGATGACTCCACAGGTGAGAGTGATTGTGCCCTCTGGGTCGTGGTCAGTGAGGGCCCCTGAGTCACGATGATGTGGATTTTTCAGGTCAGCCTGGGCTTCAAGAGTGTCAGCTCAATGGGTCGGTCAGCCAAACTCCGGAGAAGGTCTCCGAGGGGCTGGCGAGCCTAGCCCTTGAGGTGTTGGCCCTCACGGGCTGGCAAGCCTAGCCCCCTGGGTGTCTCCGCTTTGGAGTCTCGTCTTCTTCTGGCAGCTCTCCTGGTTCAGCTGACTTCGTCGGCTGGCAAGGCAGCTTCTGGGTGCGTGGCTCTTCGGCTCCGACGGTCTCCTGCAGCTCTTCAGGATGGAGGTTCTTGTCTCCTGCCCAGGAAGAATGAGGGACACGGAGGGCTGGAAAGTGCGAAAGCAGGATTTACTGAGAGGACAGAAAAGCTCCCACAGTGGGAGGGGGCTCAAAGGGGTTGCCTGTCTGGGGCCCCCAAAAACCTGGTGCTTATATGGCCCTAAGTCCAAGCTGATTGGCTAGCACTAGCTGTGAGTTGTTGCTGTTTTGATTGGTCAGTATTAAGGACCCATCAGCAGGAGGTAGGGGCCTAAAGATGAGCTGATTGGTTGCTTTTTGATCCCAGCAGTGAGGACTTAAGCTGTAACTTGAAAGACTGGTAGGGAGCTTGTTTACCAACGCTGAGCCTGAGAGGCCTCCCGGGAATTTGCTACATTGTTACCAAAGGACCCTACGTTGTTACCAGAGGACCCGCCTGTCTGTCTGCCTAGCTTTTCTCTAGCTAGCTCCTGTCTCAATCACAGCCTGAGATCTGAACCCTGAAACCAAAATCGAACACATGTTGGGAATGAGGTAAGAGACACCGGATCCTGCCAAAAATTGGTCATTAGACCTCTCTTAACCTGGGCAGAAAGTGAGGAGGAGAAAAAGGAGGCGAGGGGTCCAGGCCATGATGCTGCGTTAGAAGGACACCTCAGCTGGGCTCGGTGGCTCAGCCTGTAATCCTGCGCCTTGGGAGGCTGAGGTGAGTGGATTGCCTGAGCCCGTGGGTTCGAGACCCACCTGGGCAACTTGGCGAGACACATCTCTACAATAAATAAAAAAATTAACCGGGCGTGGTAGCGCGCACCTGTAGTTCCAGCAACTCAGAAGGCTGAGGCGGAAGGATCGCCGGAGCCCAGCGGGTCGAGGCTGCGGTGGCCGGGAGCAGCCGCCGCCCTCCAGTCTGGGTGATGGAGTGAGACTCCGACTCAAAAAAAAAAAAAGGACACCTCAGAGCTGGGACGGGACTTGCTGCACGCTCTTTGTCTCCTGCTGAGCCCCTGCAGGCGGGCGTGTGGCGTGGGCCTTTTTGCGAGTCTGAGCCCTCCACCACCCCCTCCCTCCCCTTCCACAAACAGCCAGTGAGGGGCAGAAACAGGGTTCAACCCCGAGGCCCCTTTCTAGTGTCTCTGGCCATTACAGCTGTACCATAGCCCCCCGGGGCCCTTGGCCTGGGTGACTGGCCTTGATGCGATGGCAGCCAGGGCAGGAGGTACGGCTTTGGGGAGTCTTTGGCGAGGCTGCAATGTTTGAGGTGCCCTGTTAGACAGAAGTGGAGGTGACAGTCGTGTTGTTGGAGTCCAGGCTGAGGTGTGGTCTGTGATGGACGTTTCCAGGCTGCACTTGTGAACAGCGCACAGTGACCCCAAGGGCGCTGCCCGTGTATGGCCTTGGCCTGCCTGTGTCTCCTCTCAGCTTTCGCCGCAGCCGTCCCTGGGTATGAGCCACAGCCCTCCCTGGGCGAGGGTGTGACTCGGCATGAACTCAGACCGCAAAACAGTCCTCAGTCTGGCCCCTGGAGCTGTGACCCCAGGAAACCGTCACAAGCCCTCTTCCCTGCCCACCACCCAAATCAGGAACAAATGTCCCCACCCAGAAGCTCTCTCCAGAGGATTTCATTGGCCCATTCTCAGGACAAGCCCAGACAAACCCAGCACCAAGAAATGGTCACAACCCTGAAAATGGAGTCTCTGGGGACAGAGCCAACATCCTCCCTGGGAGAGGATGCTGGGCGGCCAGCTGGGAGGGGAGGGGAGAGACCTGGCCATCAGGGAGGGCAGGAAAGAGAGCGGGGAGAGAGGACTTCCCTTGGGAGAAAGAAGCCAGCCTGGACTTGCTGGGAATTTTCAGCGAGAGCTGCTTACTCTGCAGGTGGAAAAGGCCGAGATTGGTGTAGATGCGACCATGACCCTTGGAGTGCTGGGCTTGGTTGGATACGCTGCTGAGTAGGAGATGCCGAAACCAGTGACCGCCTGATGCTGCCACAAAATCCTGTGTTGAAGTAGCTCTGTAGGTTCCAGCAAAGACAAGCCTGGCCCTCACTCTCTGTCTCTGGCTTTCTTGGGCTCCCTTCCTCTCTTGCTTTCCTCACCTCACTGGCTATTGCAACAAGACCCAAGAGCCAATAAATGCTTCTACCATGTTTGTGTAGGCTCTGAACCAGAATAGAGGAAAGGAACATTGGCCGGACACCTGTTGGGTCGTTCCAGCAATTTCTACGTGTGACTTTTGAGAAGGCTCTCGAGTCTCCAAGCCTCAATTCCTTCCATGTCAGGCGATGTTAGAAGGAATCACATAACAGGATGTGTAGAAGATACCCTGCACCATGTCTGGTATTTAGCAGATGTTCAGTGAACTCCCTCTGTCATTCTATGCAGGGAGAATGTCGATATAGCTGCCGAGTATTAATTTTACTTTCAGGGGCTAGGAAAAAAGCCATAATTACCTCCTAGAATACACACCTCATCTGGTGCTTGAACCCCCTTTCACCTCTCCCAGCATCTTTTCCCCCCTTCAGTGGGCCCTCCTTTCTAGAAAGCTTTTCTTTTTTAGCTGAGAGGTCTATGACCCGGGACTGCCAGATGGAGTAACACTCTCTTTCCACGCCCAGACTGCCACAACTCAAGGTGCCCCAGGGTTGAGTGCTGAGACGGAACCACCTCTGAATTGCCCTCCTCTACTTCCCAGTGTGCCCTGGGTGTGGTCCCAGAGGTGCCCAGGTCCCCGTGTGTCTGTGCTTCCTCGCCCCAACCTCTGCCCCCACTGAGTGGCCACACCATCTGGCCAGCCTCCATCCTCCATCCTGCTGGCTTCAGGATGGGGACATCGCCCTCCCCTGGGCCGTACTTTCCCACACATGGCAGAGCTCGTGCTGGCTGGTCCTTTAATTCCCCAGCACAGCAGAGACCTGTCTGAACGAGTGAGACTCCCTAGAATCACAGGGCTCCGATTTCCAGGTTGAGATACCAGGCTCCATGGGGGGTTGCAGGAGCATCCACACCTTTCTTTCCCCAGGGCTACCCCTAGAACAAAGGGCCCGGCTGTTGTGCCCACAGTCCAGTTCCAGTAACCAGAAGTCCCTGCAAGAAGAGAGGGCATTCTCACTTTTTACAATCTCAGGCTCACCTTCTCTGGCCTCATTTCCTGTGCTGGAACTCCCCTGGAAAAAGGTTAATGTCCATCAGAGATGTGTCGCTAGGAAGTTTAAAAAGATACTGAACCAGTTCCCAACCACTCTGGACTGACTTTTATGAACTACAGTCCTCTATCATGTGGGGAAAAAAACACATAAGTAATAAAGGCAGGCTTTATTTTTTCATAATAAGCTCATACTATGACTGTACCACCCCAGACTCTCCTTGGTCTCAGCAAAACTTTGTTGGGACAAAGAAGTGCTGAGGACATGCATATATGCCCCAGGCTGCTTCCCAGTTAAAGAAAAAAATGTTTTCTTTTGGTCGGAGTCTCACTCTGTCACCCAGGCTGGAGTACAGCGGCACGCTCAGGGCCACCCCAGCCTTGACCTGCTGGGCTTAGGTGGTCCTTCAGCCTCAGCCTTCCAAGCAGCTGGAACTGCAGGGGTGCGCCATCAAGCCTGGCTGATATTTTGATTTTGTTGTAGAGCTGAGGTCTCACCAAGTTGCCAGGCTGGTCTCAAACCCTGGGCGCAGGCAGTCTTCTCACCTCTACCTCCCCAAATGCTGGGGATTAATGGCGTGAGCCACCACGCCCAGCACAACTCAAGAAAAATGTGAGAATGCTGATGGGTATCGGGGAAAAAACAAGCCTGGGTCGTGTGTGGTGGGGACTGAGTTGTTCTTTTGCTGTCATTCTGTCACTCTTCTAAGACTGTATCCTCCTCCCCACCCAGCTGCTGTGGGACAGCTGGCAGGACACAGGCAGGCTGCAGTGCTGCCTTCCTGCCTCAGGGATGCCTCTCTGTGTGCCTCCTCTGTGGTCCCCAGCATGCTCTGTAGAAAATCAGGATCTGGGATGGCCAGGACATAGGAGAAGCAGAGGGGCTCTCGGGACTGCCAGCTCTATTACCCTCCCCTTTTCTTCCCCTTTCCCTTCCTAGGTGACTGAAAGTCTCCTTTTGGGGTAAGAGGATATAAGTAGGGGACATTAGTTGGGAGCGTCTTGGCTCCTGCCAAAGATCGACTCAAATCATTTGGGGTTAGCACAGCTGGGCCTGGTCTTTGCTGTTGAGTCCTGGCCCTCAGACACAAGAGGAGCAGGGTGCTGGCATGAGACTGCCAGGTGGAGGGACAAAGGTGAGAGACGGGGACTCTGGTTCTGGTTCCAGCTCATCAAAAGCTCACTGCACGATGGGATGTGAAGCACAGCTGCTTCTGCTGCCTCTGCTCTGGCCTGTGTGCCCTAACTGCACACAACAGCCATTCCGTGTTCATACAACCCGAAGACAAAACCACAGAGCCACATCCGCCACAGCTCCCGAATGGGGCCGTCTTGATACTGTGTTGACAGGAGGAGGAACTTGGCTCAGAGAGTCTAACCCACCGACCAAATCACACCACCACGAGGCAGAGGCTCTGGAGTCCCTCCAAGTCTACCTGACCCACAAGCCAGTTGTTGGAGCCACCGGAGTGTTCTCAGATGGGGCTTGCGAGGCACCAGCTGGCCTTAGTCGATGCCCCGAGGCAGCTGCTGTTCTTCCCCTGCGGGCTTTGCCAGGCTTACATCCTGGAGTGGCATCCCTCGGCGCAAGCTTGAGCCATGGTCAAGAGGGTCAATGAGTTGCTTCAAGGACCCTCCTTACATCCACAGGGACAGACTATGAGAGAGCCCTGGAGCGTGAGTCTTTACGATCACCCAAATGCATCTGGTGTGGGCAGCCTCTGGGTTAGGTTTTTCGTTTTAGGTTAGAAAATGTAGTTTATTTAAAAGTAAATGAGGGAAACTGGGCATGGTAGCTCATGCCTATAATGCCAGCACTTTGGGAAGCTGAGGTGAGAGGACAACCTGAGCCCACGGGATCGGGACCAGCCTGGGAAACTTGGTGAGAACTCACCTCTACAATAAATAAAAAAATTAGCCAGGAGTGGTGGCTTATGCCTGTATTTCCAGCTACTTGGAAGGCTGAGGTGGAAGGATCACTGGAGCCCAGCAGGTCGAGGCTAGAGTGGCCAGGAGTGTGCCCCTGCCCTCCAGCCTGGGTGACAGAGTGAGACTCCGACTCAAAAAAAAAAGTCAATTAGAGAGAGAAAGAGAGAGAGAGAGAGAGAGAGAGAGAGAGAGAGAGAGAGAGAGAGAGAGAGAGAGAGAGAGAAGATTCACCCCCCTAAGGTAGGAAAGGACGCCAAAGCCAGGAAACATGGCCACAGCCATAGCTCAAAGAGTACATGGCCACACCAGAGTCTAGTAAAGCAATGGCCTCTGGGTTGGATTTCTACTTGCCCGACGCTAACATTGGAGCAGGGAAACTCTGCCTTGAGTGACTCTTTCAGGAGAGGTGTGGTCACAGCACTGGAAGGACAGATGACTATGTCCTCATTCCGTTCTGGTCTCTCTTCCTCTTCCTGCAGGATGCTCGTCCCATCAAGGGGTCCCTGCCCTCACACCTCATCCAAACTCAATTACTTCCTCATGGCCCACCTCCAAACACCATCATACAGGCCAGTGAGGGTTTCAACATACGAATTTGGGGTGGAAGGGCAACACAGACATTCAGTTCACAGCAGAGCCCAGTTGTGTCTCTTTTTTTTGAGTTGGAGTCTCACTCTGTCACCCAGACTGGAGTGCAGCGGCCGCTCCGGCCACCGCAGCCTCGACCTGCTGGGCCCTGGTGGTCCTTCCGCCTCAGCCTTCCGAGTAGCCGGAACTATAGGCACCCACTACCACAGCCGGCTAGTTTTTGATTTATTGTAGAGACGAAGTCTTGCCAAGTTGCCCAGGGGGTCTCGAACTCAGGCAATCCTCTCGCCTTGGCCTCCCAAAGTGCTGGGAAGACAGGCTGAGCCACTGA
>NW_007249275.1:10167-13468 GCF_000164805.1 Carlito syrichta | reverse complement strand
TCCTCAATAGAAGCTGGGTGGTGTCAGGACGATTCCTTGGATTTATTGCTTTTCCCACTCACTTCTGGCCAGCAGGATCACCACGAGTCCTGCAGCAGCCAGGATACCTGCTGCTCCACCTACTGTCATGATGGCATCTGTGACCTGCAGCGAAAGAGAAGAGGGTCACACCCAACATCAGGTGGGCCGCAGATACCCACGCCAGGAACCTGCAGCTCAGGAAAGCTGGATGTGGCCCTGTCCTCTTCATCCAAATCACAGAGGGAGCAGATATTGGCAGGGTGGGGGGATCCCAAGAGGTCAGGCCACCCCGGGGAAAAAGGAGAGGATGTGCCTGGTGGTGAAAGAAGGAGCACAAGAAGGGATCCATCAGTGTGAAATGGACCCAAAGGAGAGAAGCTAGACACACCCTTTGGGTATTAAAGCATCATAACCCCTGAGGTGGCCGTGGAAAGGGCTGCGGGGCAGAATCTGTATGTTTGCAGCCAGGGTTGGCCAGCTAGGATCCTCCGAAGCAGGTGCAAAGTAGGGAGGTAGCTCGTGGGAAATCACCACCCGGGACTTGGGGGCAGAGAGCTCGCCTGGATCGTTCTGGGTGTCCTGGGTGCTGAACCCACCGCCAGGCAGAACAGACACTCATGATTGATGATTGAACAAATGCTGGACTTCAAAGAGCATCGAGGACATGCTTTTGTGAACAAGAGCGTCTCGCTTATGCACTGAAATAAGCAAGGACTCTGAAAAAAACAGTAGAGAGTTGGGTGTGGTGGCTCAGGCCTGCAATCCCAGCACTTTGGGAGGCCGAGGAAAGAGGATTGCCTGGGCCCAGGGGTTCGAAACCAGCCTGGGTAGCTTGGCGAGACCTCATCTCTACAATCAATCAAAAAATTAGCCGGGCATGGTGGCGGGCGCCTGTGGTTCCAGTTTCTTGAAAGGCTGAGGGGGGAGGATCACTGGAGCCCAGCAGGTCGAGGCTGTGGTAGTCGTGGAGAGGCCAAGGCACTCCAGCCTGGGTGACAGAGTGAGTTCCGATTGAAAAAATAGACAGTAGAGCTGCGAGGCTGAGCCCTGTGGGTTGGCAGACTAGGCATTTCTGTGTCTGAGAGATCATCGTGGCGAGACAAAGGGGGCAAGGGAGGTTGAAAAGCCCATGGGAGTGGCTGCTGTCTAGGTATAAACTGTGCCGGGGACTTTCCAGGCCTTGTCTTTCTCTCAGTCTGCCTGACAACCCTAATGTTGGGAGCCAGCCATGGAGACCTGCCTGCTGACAAAGTCCAGGGGGCTGAAGACCCCGGATCGCAAAGCGAACCTGGGCAGCTGAGACCTTTGCTTCTTCTATTTTTGTTATTGATGCAGCCGAAAAGTTCTATACAGTCTGAGGATGGAAAGCAAAATTCCACTCACGCCTCCACTATCCCTTGCAAAAAGGCAAGAGAGGAAGTCATGAAAAAATTATCTTCCCTTCATTTGAACTCCTTCCTACGTTTCCATGTCCCCAGTCTCCTGGTATCAGACCATGCAAACACTTGATTAAACATTGTAGTTGGGGAAATTGTAAAAAATCAGAAGGTGCTCAATTTAATGTTTGTCAGGGAACTCACTGGCCTTGCCAGGAAATTATCGGTAGAGATTTTAAATATCATGTGCAGGTAGATAATCGCTTGTAAGATTTTATTCCTTCTGATTGGCGACTAATTGGAGAAATTTGAGAAGCTACAGTTTGTATTTTTAGGAAGAGTGCCAATGCAAACATTGCATTTACTTAATTTCTATATGTGGTATATTATGCTTAAGAGATTAGCAATCTGCCAGGCTCGGTGGCTCAGCCTGTAATCCCGCGCCTTTGGGAGGCTGAGGTGAGTGCATTGCCTGAGCCCGCGGGTTCGAGACCCACCTGGGCAGGCGAAACCTCATCTCTACAATAAATAAAAAAAATTAGCCGGGTGTGGTAGCGCGTGCCTGTAGTTCCAGCTACGTGGAAGGCTAAGGTGGAAGGATCGCCGGAGCCCAGCAGGTCGAGGCTGCGGTGGCTGGGAGCGGCCACTGTACTCCAGTCTGGCCGACAGAGTGAAACTCCAACTCAAAAAGAAAAAAAGAGATTAACAATAACATAAATGTTATAGGACTTCATGTTATTCAGACTAAGTTTTTAGCATAGTTAAGGGCATAAAGTTAAGACTATAGAATTTTTTAAAAATCTATTTATTTATTATAAAGATGTGGGGTACAATTCAGGGTTAAGTATACAAACATTGATCATGCAGGTACCCTTGTTGATGAGGTATGCCCCCTGCCTCCCCTAGCAGTTTACCTCAACTGCCAGTCCCACCCACCCCTGCCCTGACAGTTTTCCACTACTGTCAATCATTTTATTATAGCATTATAATTGTTCAAGGTCACCTTATGAGTGAGAACATATGGAATTTGGTTCTTTGTTTCTGTGATAAATCACTGAGTGTGATCGACTCCAAATCCATCTAGATTGCTGCAAAGTCCATATATTTGTCATTCTTTATGGCTGCATAATATTCCATTGTGTATATGTACCACATTTTTTTTATAATCAATATTTTTTATTATGATATTGTAGGGTACAGTAAAGGGTTAGGTATACAAATATGCTTCATTCAGGCACCCTTGTTGATAAGAAGTGTCTCTCCATCCCCAGACAGATGTTTACTACTATTAATCCCATCTCCCTTCCCCTCCGCCCCCCTATAGTTTCCCACAACTGTCAGTCATTTTCTTATGGTAATACATTGGATGATCAAGGTCCACTATATGAGTGAGAACATGTGATACTCAGATCTTTGTTTCCGTGAGAGGTCACTCAGTATTATAGACTCTAGTTCCATCCAGGTTGCTGCGAAATTCATGATTTTGTCCTTTTAATGGCTGCGTAGTATTCCATCGTGTATATGTACCACATTTTGTAAATCCAGTCCTCTTTTGATGGACAGCATGGTTGCTTCCAGGTTCTTGCTATTGTGAATGATGCTGCGATAAACATACGTGTGCAGGTATCTTTTTCATAGAGTGATTTGAGTTCTTCAGGGTATATTCCCAGTAGGGGATTGTGGGGTCAAAATGGGAGGTCGATATTTAGAGCTTTTAGGAATCATCATACTGTTTTTCACAGAGGTTGCACTAGTTTGCACTCCCACCAACAGTGTAGAAGTGTTCCCTTTTGGCCACACCCTCTCCAGGAACTGTTATTTTTTGAGTTATTGATAATTGCCACTCTGACCGGAGTTACGTGGTATCTCAGTGTGGTTTTGATTTGCATCTCCCTGATGATTAG
>NW_007249275.1:0-9512 GCF_000164805.1 Carlito syrichta | reverse complement strand
TTTTTTTTTACTGAGGATTGTTCTGGCTATTCTTGGTCATTTGTGTTTCCATATGGATTCCTGTGTTGTTTTTTCTAGGTCTGAGAAGAATGTTGCTGGTAATTTGATGGATATTGCATTAAATCTGTAAATTGCCTTAGGTAAGATGGACATCTTCACAATGTTGATTCTTCCAATTCATGAGCATGGGATATTTTTCCACTTGTTGGTGTCATCTTTGATTTCTTTGAGCAGTGTTTCATAGTTTTCATTGTAAAGGTCATTTACATTTCTGATTAAGAAGATGCCAAGGTATTTCATTTTTTTTGTGGCTATTGTGAATGGAATTGTACTTTTTATTTGGGTTTCTGTTTGTCTATTATTGGTGTAAAGAAATACGATTGTCTTTTGTACATTTATTTTATATCCGGAGACTTTGCCAAAGTCTTTTATCAGTGTAAGGAGGTTTTTGACAGATTCTCTTGGGTTTTCAAGGTACATGATCATGTCATCTGCAAAGAGAGGTAACTTGACTTCCTCTTTTCCTATTTGAATATCCCTGATTGCCTTCTCTTCTCTGATTGCTCTAGCCAGGACTTCCAATACTATATTGAACAGGAGGGGTGAGAGTGGGCATTCTTCTCTTGTTCCAGTTTTCAGGGGAAATGGTTCCAATTTTTGTCTGTTTGGAGTATGCTGGCTGTGGGTTTCTCGTAGATGGCTTTTACTATTTTGAGTATGCCTAACTGTTTGAGGGTTTTTATCAAGAAGGGGTGCTGGATTTTATCAAAAGCTTTTTCTGCATCTAATGATATAGTCATGTGGTTTTTGTTTTGATATCTGTTGATGTATTTAATTACATTTATGGTTTTATGAATGTTGAACCAAACTTGCATCCCAGGGATGAAGCCTACTTGGTCATGATGGATGATTTTTGAGATGTGTTGTTGAATCCGGTTTACTAGGATCTTGTTGAGAATTTTAGCATCTATGTTCATCAAAGATATTGGCCTGTAGTTCTCTTTCTGTATTGGGTCTTTACCTGGCTTGGGTATCAATGTTATGTTAGCTTCATAAAATGATTTGGGGAGAGTTCTGTCTTTCTCAATCACCTGGAATACCTTCAGTAGGATTGGTATAAGCTCCTCCTTAAATGTCTTGTAGAATTCTGCTGGAAAGCCATTGGTCCAGGACTTTTTTTTCTAGGTAGTTTTCTTATTACATAGTCAGTTTACTTGATTGTTATTGGTCTATTTAGGGTCTCAATTTATTTTTGTTTCAACTTAGGGAGGTTGTGTGATGACAGAAAGTCCTCCATTTCTGAAAGGTTTTCAAGTGTGTTTCCATACAAGTGTACATAGTAGTCTCTAATGATCTTTTGTATTTCTTCAGGATCAGATGTGATTTCATCTTTTCTGTTTCTTACTGTGTTATTTTGGGCTTTTTCTCTCTTTTTCTTGGTCAATCTAGCTAGGGGACCATCGATCTTGTTTATCCTTTCGAAGAACCAGCTTCTTGTTTCATTAATTTTTTGTATTATCTTTTGTCTTCTATGTCCTGGATTTGGGCTTTTATTTTGGTGATCTGGATTCTTCTGCTGAAATTAGGGTTTTTGTGGTCTTGCTTTTCCAGCTTCCTTAGGTGGCTTGTTAGGCTGTTAATTTGTGATCCTTCCATTTTCTTCATGTGCATTTGTAGGGATATAAATTCTCCTCTTACTACAGCTTTCATGGCATCCCAGAGATTTTGGTAAGATGTTTCTTCATTTTCATTTGTTTCCAGGTATCTTTTGATCTCTGTTTTGATTTCATTCTTGACCCAGGAGTTGTTTAGCATCATGCTGTTAAGTGTCCATGTCTTTGTGGGTTTTGGGGGGACCTTGTTGGTGTGAATGATTATTTTTATTCCACTGTGGTCTGAGAAGGTGCATGGTAAAATTTCAGTCTTTTAAAATTTGCTTATGCTTGATTTATGGCCAAGTATGTGGTTGATCTTAGAGTACGTTCCATGTGGTGATAAGTAGAATGTGTATTCTGTGATCTTTGCATGGAAGGTTCTGTAGGTATCAATTAAGTGCATTTCATCAAGAGTCACATTGAGGTTTTGGATCTCATTGCTCATTTTTTGTCCTGATGATCTGTCTAGGGTTGTGAGTGGGGTATTGAAGTCCCCAGCTATGATGATATTGGAGTCGGTATCTTTTTTTAGTTTACCTAGGAGCTGCTTTATGAAAGTTGGTGCTCCTATGTTTGGTGCATATATGTTTAGGATGGATATTTCTTGTTGATGGATTGAACATTTTATTATTATGTAGTGGCCTTCTGTATCTTTTAAAATTTTTGATAGCTTAAAGGGTATTTTGTCTGAGATTAAGATCACGACTCCTCCTTTGTTTTGTGTTCCATTCACCTGAAAATTTGTTTCCCATCCTCTTACTTTGAACCTGTGAGTGTCCTTTCTAGTGAGGTGAGTCTCTTGAAGGCAATAGATTGTTGTCTGGTGATATTTTATCCATTTGGCCATTCTATGTCTTTTCAGTGGTGCATTTAGTCCATTCACATTCAAACTAAATATTGAAATGTGAGAGTTGATCCCTATCATAATGTTCTTACAGAGTTGTTGTTCTTCCTGTTTGTGTGTTGTCTTTCTTTTGGTGTTAAAGTTGGATCATGTGTGTTTTTAATCTTTTGCCTGTACTCTTGTGAAGAATGTTGTTCTTTTTTCCTTTTCTTCTGTGTTCAATACTTTCTTAAGTGTTTCTTGTAGAAGTAGTCTTGTGGCAGCGTAGGTTCTTAGGGATTGGGTATCTGGGAAAGATTTCAATTCTCCCTCACTGATGAAGCTTAGCTTGGCTGGGTAGGTTATTCTTGGTTGAAATTGTTTATCTTTTAGAACTTTGAAGATAGGGCTCCAAGCTCTCCTAGCCTGGAGGGTTTCTGTAGATAAATCTGCTGCTATTCTAATTGGTCTTCCCTGGTACGTAGTCTGACCTTTTTCTCTTGCAGCCTTTAGGATTTTTCCTTTTATACCTACCTTGTTTAGGCGAATTATGATATGTCTGGGAGTTGGTCTTCTCATTTGTTGTCTTGCAGGGGTTCTCTGAATCTCTTGTGTTTGAATTTTTTCATCCTTGATGAGATGAGGGAAGTTTTCTTGAATGATTTCATGAAATGTTTGTTCCAGTGTCACCTCTGTTTCTCTCTCTGCCTCAGGAAGGCCAATTACTCTTAGGTTCAGTCTCTTGAAGTGATCATTCATCTCTTGAAGGTTTTGTTCTGTCTTTTTGAGCTTCTTTTCTATGCTTTTGACAGTTTGGGTTAGTGCTGTGTTTTGGTCTTCAAGTTCTGAGATTCTTTCTTCTACTTGGCTAATTCTCCTTTCCATGCTTATTCGTTTGTTATTTATTTCCATCACAGTATTCTTTACTGCTGTTATTTCTGACATCAGCTCCTTCCTATTTTGCTCTTGTCTCTCCTCAATTTTTAAAATTCTCTCTATTAATGCCTTGATGTCTGGGTTTGTTGCATGTGACCAGTCATTCTGGGGGCTCTTCATTGTTTGTGTTCTGGAATCTTTTTTCTCAGTGTCTGAGCTCCCAGGGGTCTGTGTGAGACCTATATTCTTCTTTTGGTTTTTCTTCATTTGTGTGGGTTTTTCCCCCTCCCTACTTTTTCCTTCCCTCCACATCACCGTCTTCTTCAATTCTTTTATTCAGGGGTAGAGGGATTGGTTTTACTTCTGTTTGTTCAATCTCCTATTCTTTATGTATGTTGTCTTACTTTGTTCAATTCTGGAGGGTGGTCCTTTTTGCAGTTTTGAGATTTACTTCAGGGGGAAGCTGTGATTCAAAGTCTATCTGCAGGTCTGGTATTCTCTGAGAGGTGTATGGATAATCTGAAACCCACTTCCCACTGTCTTGGAATCTGTCTGTGCAGTAGGGCTGTAGGTTTACTTCCTGAAATAAAATGTGGTTAGCAGAGGGAAGAGAATGGAGCAGACAGTGGGTGGAGAGAGAGAGGAGTAAGGGGGGAAACAGACGAATGTATCAACAAATGGAGAGAGAGACCTAAACTGAAACAGATAAAAACAATAGACCATGGCTACAGACTAATAAGCTCCCATATAAAAAAATATAAAACATACAATGATGCTAACATACAAGCTAACAAACCACCTTATTGGTGTGCTGTTCCTCTATACAAAGATATGGTTTACAGAAAGGAGAAAAGAGAAGAAAAGAAAGATAAAAAAGGAACAAAACAATAGGAATAGAATCAAGTCATTAAACTAACAGAACCAATCGAACACACTCTGAGACTTTTTGTTTAAGTCCAATGTCCTTTCCGCTCTATTCTAGCTTTCTTTTCAAATTGGCAAGTTAGTTTGCAGTTAGGGTCAGTTGTCCCTGGCCTGCTGTGAAGGACAGTTCAGATCACCCTCTGTTCACTACTCAAATCTGGCCCATGTCTCTTTTTCAAGCTTGTTTCTCCCGTTTCGGTGTTGTTACCTTGAATCGTCAGCAGGTGGTGCTATCTCAGCTTCTCGCCCCAGAGCGGGTGGGGCTGGACAGGAACCGGGCAGATCCTGGAGATGGACGCCTGCCTCAGGGCACACGGGAGGAGACCCTCGGCCGGCAGGATGTCAAGGTGGCAGCAGAGGTGGCAGCGAGCCTAGCAGATCTTGCCTGCAGGGGCTTCAAGGACTGAAGTCGTGGATCGCCTCAGGCATGGGTGGCGTGTTGCACTATGGCCACCATGGAGGCTGTGGTGGCATTGGCGGCTGCTGTGTCTGCGGCTGCAGTGGCTGTCCAGATTGCTGGGATGCCCCAGCGGTGGTGACAGCCAAGCTCCTAGTGAAGAGCAGGCTGCCGACATTGGGATCCACAGTCCCCGGGGAGAGAACCAGAGACCCTCTGCATTCTCCTTTGCAGAGGGTTTCATAGACTAGGTTGCCCTGTTGCCATCTTGCCGGAAGTCACCGATTATAGAATTTTAAGCATGAGAAAATACAAAGCAGTCTTCATGCTATGAGTGTGTTATGTTAACCATTAGCAATGAGTTAATAGGCTTTAAAGATAGAAAATTATTATAGAAAAGGCTTAAGACACATGTTCTTTGTTAAGAATAAATAACCATTGTAGAATAGCCTTGAAAAGTGGGTCTTTTAAGAACTTAAGGAGCTAGAATATGCAAAGTGATCAAGAAAATAGCAGCTGGGAATTAAGAGAATAAGATTAACAAAGTAGGAGTTATGCTTAAGGGCAGAACAGAATGCTCTGTAGACCACAAGACAGTGATATCTTTTTTAAAAAGAGTATCTGTACATGAGGGAATTCACGTCAGAGTGCTTTTATAAAAAACATCATGTATGGGTTGCTTGCTCTGTTCTTTGTCTTAAGCAAGGTTACTAATTGTGTCTGATGCCAAGAATTTTTCAAAGACTACTTCTTTGTGAAAAAGGTATATAAGCTGGATGTTAACTAACAATAAATAGCATCTGTCCTGCTTACAACAGAGTTTTTGAAAAATTTTATCTCTTTCGCTGACTCCGTTCTTCCTTCAGGAAACTGTGATCTGCAGGAGCTGGCCTCCCGCATCCTAGGAGGTAGGCATGCTAATTCCCTCTTTCCAGAGGTGAAGGCTAAGGATGGACAGTGCAAAGAACTCCTACGAAGCCACACAGCCACCGAGTGACAAGGCCGACTTCCCAGCAGATGTGCTAAGCGCTTCACAGCCAGGGAAGCTATTTTTCCCCCAAGTCGGATCTCACTCTGTTGCCCAGGCCGGAGTACAGTTACATGATCACGGCTCACCACAGCCTCACCTTCCTGGGCTCAGGGGATCGTTTCACCTCAACCTTCTGAGTAGCTGGGACTACAGGCACATGCCACCACACCCAGCTAATTTTTAAATTTTCTGTAGAGGCCGAGTCTTATGATGTCACCTAGACTGGTCTCAAACTCCTGGGCTCAGGCTCAAGCAATCCTCCCGCTTCGGCCTCTCAAAGTGCTGGAATGACGGGAGTGAGCCACCACAACCAGTTCAGGGAAGCAGACATTTAAAACAGCAACCAAAGAGCAGATTTCTGAGGCCTGTCAATGAATTTGAACCATGGGAGTAACTGGAAAGAAGGAAGGGAACAGAAGCACTCCTGCAGCCAAAGATACAAATGTTTCCACGTTATTGAAAGCAGTGAAAACAGTCTGGATTCAGTCGCTACTGGAAACAGGAGAAAGCGGCAAACTCAATTCTGGAGATGAGGAAGTGGGGAGGGCCGTGAGGCTCCGTGGGGTTGTGAGGAGGAAAAGGGCCAAGGGTCGGTCAGTGCCAGGGCGATGAGGCCAGCTGTGTCTGCCGACTGGCGAGGACAGAGACCGGCAGCCCAGGCCCAGTCCTTCCTGATGACTCCATCTCATAGGAACACCTCTCAGGTCCTTGAGAAAGACACCCTTGAGTTGCAGGAGAGAGGCAGTCAACCCTCCAGATCTGTGGATTCAACCAGCCATGGATCACAGTATTCAGGAGAAAAAGAGAACACTACACAACAAAAAGCTAATGTTTAAAATACAGTATGAAAACTATTTTCATCGCATTTGCAGTGTACCAGGTGTTGTAAGTAATCTGGAGATCATTTAACGTGTACAGGGTATATGCAAATGCCTCACTATTTCCCATATGGGACTTGAGCATCTGTGGATTTTGGTGTCCTCAGGTGGTCCTGGGAGCAGTCTGTCATCCCAGCACTTTAGGAGACCCAGGCGAGTGGACTACCTAGGCCTGTGAGTTTGAGACCCACCTGGGCAAATTGGCTAGGCCTCGTCTGTACTATAAATAAAAAATTAGCCGAGCATGGTAGCACATGCCTTTACTTCCAGTTACTTGGACAGCTGAGGCAGCAGGATTGCTAGAGCGCAGCAGGTTGACGCTGGGGTGGGTGTGGATGTGTGTGCCACTGCACTCCAGTCTGGGCGACAGAGACTCCAACTCAAAAAAAAAAAAATGGCACGGCCCCAGGGGCTCAAAGCTGGTCCTGAGCCAGGCAGCACCATTGCCCTTGGCACTATCCAGATGGGTGGGCCAGGGAAGGACCCGCCTATCCTGCCAAGCCCCAAACTTGAAAAAAGTCCAACCCATGCCCGGTGTCTTTAGAGGTGTTTTTGGAACTCTCTGGGCTCCAGTTCCTCATTTCTCAAGTAAGGAAAGTGTGTCCCAAAGGAACATGTGAGCTCAGATGTTCCTGAAAGAGTCATTGTTGGGGCAAAGGGCAAAGAGAGGAGGTGGAAGATCTCCTGGTCCTAGTCCAGCTTCCCCTTGTGACTTAGAAAAAGCCACTCCACCTTCCTGAGCCAGTGCCTTCGCAGGTGAGGGTGGCTTTTTGGTTTTGAGTCAGAGCCTCAGTCTATGGCCCCGGCTGAAGTGCAGTGACATAATCACAGCTCACTGCAGGCTCGACCTCCAGGGCTCAGGTCATCCTTCCACCTCAGCATCCCAAGTAGCTGGGACTACAGGTGTGCACCACCACACCCAGCTAATTTTTGTACTTTTTGCAGAGAAGAGGCCTGACCTTGTTGCCCAGGCTGATCTCAGACCTGGACTCAAGAGATTCTCCTACCTTGGGCTCCCAAAGTGTCAAGGTTTCAGGCAAAAATTGGCTCTGTAAGGTTTATTGCAAACCCCATTAGCCAATCTGTACACATGCAGAATCAATGGCCCTCACGTTACCCTGGGAATTAGCCTCAGACAAGACTGTATATATCTAAGCTGGTAGCAGGTGTGCTTTTGGAGTTGTCCATGGTTTCGGCATGCTGTGGAGACAAGGGATTCTTAACATCAAACAGAGTGTCTATAAATTGAGCCTAGGCCAAGTGCAGTGGCTCATGCCTATGGAGGCCAAAGTGCAAGGACTGCTTGAGTTCAGGAGTTTGAGATCAACCTGGGCAACATACCATGACCTCATCACTACAAAAAATAAAAATGAAAACAAAAAAATTAGCCAGGTATCACAGTGGTGTGCACCTGTATTGCCAGCTATGCAGGAAGCTGAAGCAGAAGGATCACCTGAGCTCAGGGGGTCGAGGCTGCAGTGAGCCATGAGCATGCTACTGTACTCCAGCCTGGGCAACAGAGTGAGACCGTGACTCAAAAAAACAGACAGCAACAATAATAATAGGCTTTACTTTAGTGATCACTTCTCTGCACTGTTGCAACTCCTACAAGTAACTTTCATAAAAACCAAAGTTCATACTTGCAAAATAGACCCCGAACATCAGGGAAATGCAATGGCTGGCTTCCATGCAAAAGCTACTGCCCAAGAAATTGTCCCGATGAATCAAGTACATACCTGGAATGAAGTCCATCCAAAGGACATCAAGGAAGTTCAACACTTGAAGCACCACAAAGACATGGCTCTCAAACTGAAAAAAAAATGGAATAAACCAAGTATGCAAAATGGTCAAGGGACCCCGGGACGGCCTGGACTACCTCTTGGTAATGTCTGAACCCCTACAATGGCTGCTCCTCCAAGCATTCTCTCACTCATCATGGAGTTGACAAAGTAACTCAAATTGTGGCTAAATCTTGGTAGGGAAATCATTTGAAAACAGCCAAATGAGTCTATAATCAATCCTTGACTGGTAGAGTCCATAATCCTGGAAAGCCCATTATGGCCCTAGGAATAAAGTCCCTCACCATCAGGACCATGCGAACATTTACAGGTGGGCTTCATTTAATTATCCACCTCCATGGGGCTTGTAACAGCAAGCATGTTTTCTAAATGAATAGAAGTTTTTCACTGCTAAGAGGCTCATGGAATCACCATAGACAAAAAGTTACCAGGAAAAAAATGTTTTTCCACTTTAGGGAATCCCAAATGAAATTTCAAGTGATAGACTCAAAAGTTTTAAAACAATTTAAACAATGTTAGTTATCAAGCATTTCTGGGACTACCACTGTCCCTATCATCTTCAGCCTTCAGAAAAGATTCGGTGCATCAGAGGCATTTTAAAATTAAAAATCGGTGAAATTAACTAAAACCATGGGATTTCTGGGCCTAAGGCATTGTCTTTAGCTTTTTTTTTTTGAGTTGAATTCTCACTCTGTCACCCAGGCTGGAGTGCAGTGGCAGATTCACGGCTACCCCAGTGTTGACCTGTTGAGCTCTGGCGATCCTTCCACCTCAGCCCTCCAAGTAGCTGAAACTACAGGCATGCGCTACCACGCCTGGCTAACTTTTTGATTTATTGTAGAGTGGAGGTCTTGCCTGGTTGTCCAGGCTGGTCTCGAACCCACGGGCTCAGGAAATCCGCCTGCCTTGGCCTCTCAAATGACTAGATGACAGGCTGAGCCACCGAGTCCGGCCTGTCTTTAACTCTTATGACAATGAGATGAGCTCCCCTTTTGGAAAACATAAGTTGACATCTTATAAAAATATTAGTTGTGACCCACGCTCTTTGTAATAGGACCCCATACTCATCCAGTTTTTGCACACTGTGATAGGAACCAACACACTAAAGCACTTAATGCAGTATTTAAAGG
>NW_007249274.1:0-7155 GCF_000164805.1 Carlito syrichta | reverse complement strand
CTCAGCCTGTAATCCCATGCCTTTGGGAGGCTGAGGTGAGTGGATTGCCTGAGCCCACGGGTTCGAGACCTGTCTGGGCATCTTGGCGAGACCTCATCCCTACAATAAATCAAAAATTAGCCAGGCATGGTAGTGCCAACCTGTAGTTCCAGCTACTTGGAGGGCTGAGGTGGAAGGATCACTGGAGCCCAGCAGGTCGAGGCTGCAGTGGCCATGAGTGGCCACTGCACTCCAGTCTGGGCGACAGAGTGAGACTCCAACTCAAAAAAAAAAAAAAAAGGAAAGGAAAAACAACAGACAACAACAACAACAAAGTTCTTCCCTAGAAAGCAGGATAAAGGAGGAGAACACATATAAATCAACCCCAAAATAAAAAGAAAGACAACAAACAAGCAGCAGCAACAACAACAAACTCTATAAGAACTTTATAACAAGGATAAACTCTCAAATCTCAATAATAAACCTGAATATGAATAAATTCAAAAAAAATTCAAAAGAAAAATTGGATAAAATGTCATGATGCAACAATATGTTATCTCCAAGTGAATCATTTCACCAGGAAAGACATTCACAACTCAAAGCAGAAGTATGGAAAACATATTTTCAGGAGAATGGGACACAAAACAAAGAAGGGGTCTCAATATTAAGATCAGAAAAACTACCCTTTAAGAGATGAAAAATGGAAAAAAGTATAGAAGTTCACTACATAATGGTAAAAGGTTCAATCTATCAAGAGAAAATTCATCCTAAATATATATGTACCCAACATAGGAGAACCAAATTTCATAAAGCATCTTCTAGGTAAACTAAAACAAATGATGTTGACTCTATCACTATCATAGCTGGGGAATTAAATACTCCACTCAAAACTCTAGACAGATCATCAAGACAAAAAATAAACCATGAGATCTAGAACCTCAATGCAACACTTTACCAAATGGACGTAATTGATACCTACAGAACACTCCACCCAACAACCATGGAATACATACTCTACTCATCACCTCATGGAATGTACTCTAAGATTATCACATCATCAGTCATAAATCAAGCATACACAAATTCCATAAGATTCAAATACAGTCATGCACTTTCTCAGATCACAGTGGAATAAAAATCTATATCAACACCAACAAATCTCCCCCAAAACCCACAAAGACATGGACATGAAACATGATGATGCTAAACAACCCCTAGGTCAATATGGAAATCAAAAAGGAAATTAAAAGATTAGTGAAAACAAATGAAATGAAGAAACATTTATAAAAATCTCTGGGATGCCTTGAAAGCAGTACCAAGAGGGAAATTCATATCTCCATGAACACACATGAAGAAAAAGGAAAGATCACAAGTTAGCAGCCTATCAAATCACCTGGAAAACCAAGATCAGTAAAACACTAACTTCAGGAGAAGAATCCAGATAACCAAAATAAAAGCCCAAATTTGAAACACAGAAAAAAATACAAAAAATTCAATAAAACAAAAAGATGATTCCTTGAAAGGATAAAAAAATGGATGGATCACTAGCTAGATGGACAGAAAAAAAAAGAGAGGAAAAAGCTCAAATAAACACCAACAGAAATGCAAAATATCAATTCACAAATGACCCTGAAGAAAAACAAAAGATTATCAGAGATTACTATGTACATTTGTATGAAACAACTTGAAAACCTAAAGAACAGGGAAAACTTTCTGGCATCACACAGCCTCCTCAGGTTGAAACAAGAAGAAATCAAAACTCTAAATAGACCAATAACAACCTCGGTAATCAACAATGTCACAGAAAAGCTACCTAAAAACAATTCCTGGACCAGATGACTTTTCAGCATAATTGTACCAATCACACAAGAGGATCTGTTACCAATCCTATTGAAAGTATTCCAGGCAATTGAGAAAGATGGAACTTTCCCCAAATGATTTTATGAAGCTAACATTACATTGATACTCAAACCAGGGAATGATCCAACAAAGAAAGAGAACTACATGCCAATATCCCTGATTAACTTAGAAACTAAGCTTCTCAACAAGATTCTAGCTACCAAATTCAACAACACATCTCAAAAATCATCCACCATGACCAAGTAGGATTCATCCCCAGGATGCAGGGCTGGTTCTACAAAAACAAGACAATAAACAAATAAAATATGTCAACAGATGTAATAACAAAAATCAACTGATTATACCATTAACACAGAAAATCCTTTCAATAGAATTCAACATCCCTTCTTGACAAAAAACCTTGAGAATCTAGGCATAGATTGATTATACCTTAAAATAGCAGTAATCATCTACAAGAAACCTACACCCTACATACTGCTAAACAGAAAGAAATTAGAACAATTTCTCATGAAACCCCGAACAAGACAAAGATGGCTACTCTCACCCCTCTTGTTCAACATGGTTTTGGAAGTACTAGCTAGAGCAATCAGAAAAGGGAAGAAAATCAGGGGTATCCAAATAGGAAAAGAAGAGGTCAAGTCATCCCACTTGGCAGACAACATGATTCTATACCTCAAAAATTCAAGAGAATCTCTAAAAACATCATTGCACTGAAAAAGAACTTTTGCAAATCTCAGGATATAAAATAAATGTGAAACACACAGTTGCATTTCTATACCCCAACAGTAAACAAACAGAAACCCAAATAAAAAGCACAATCTCATTCACAATAGCCATAAAAAAAGATAAAACACCTTGGCATCTTCCTAATCAGAGACATGAAAGACCTTTACAACAAAAATTGCAAAACTCTGTTCAAATAAACTAAAGATGACACAAACAAATGGAAAAATATTCCATGCTCATGAATTGGAAGAATCAAATGTTAAGATGTCCATCCTACCCAAGACAATCTACAGATTTAGTGCAATACGCATTGCATTACCAGCAGCATTCTTATCAAACCTGGAAATAACAATACAGGAATGCATATGGAAAAAGAAATGGCCACCAAGAGCCAAAACAATCCTCAGCACAACAAAACAAAGCAGAAGATATCATACTCCCTGACCTTAAATGTTATTATAAAGCTACAATCATCAAAACTGTCTGGTGTGTGTATGAGAACAGGCATATAGAGAAATGGAACAGGGTAGAGATTCTAGAAGCAAAACCACAATTTCTCAGCCAACTCATCTTTGACAAAGTCTCCATAACCAACAACTGGGGAGAGGAGAACCTATTCAGTAAATGGTGCTGGGAAACCAGGCAAATCACATGCAGAAGATTTAAAAAAGACTCCTGCCTATCACCATACACAAAAATCAACTCTAAGTGGACCAAAGACCTAAACATAAAACCTCAAACTATGAGAACCTTAGAAAATGCAGGGGGAGACACCTTTATGGAAACTGGAACTCACAACTAATTCCTGGTCAAAACTCCAAGTGCCCATGCCAAAAAAAATAAGGTAGACAAGTGGTACCTAATCAAAATGAATAGCTTCTGCAAAATTGAAAAAAACTTCAAAGAGGAGAGACAGCCCATAGACTGGAAAAAAAAGATTGACCAACTGTATATCTAAGACCTAACCTCCAGGATTTACAAGGAACTGAAACATGCTGAAGAAAAAAAGTAAAAATAAAAAACAACCCCATCAAAAAGTGGACAAAATACATGAATAGACACTTCTCAAAAGAAGATATATGGGCAACAAGAAGACATCTGGAAAAATGTTCAACCTCACTAATCATCAGAGAAATGCAAATTGAAACCGCACTGAGATACCACCTAAATTCAGTCAGAATGACCATCATCAATAACAAAAAAAAACAGATGCTGGAGAAGTTGTGGGGAATAAGGACCACGTCTACAGTCTGTTGGGAGTGTAAACTAGTAAACCTCTTGTGGAAAACAATTGGTGATTTCTAAATTATCTAAAAATTGACTGTCCATATGACCCTGCAATCACCCTACTGCAAATATACCCAGAGAATCTCAAATCACTCTATGAAAAAGAGAACTGCACACGCAGGTTTATTGCAGCATTATTCACAATGGAACCTAACGTGGGCCCATCGAAGAGGACTGGATAAAAAAATGTGGTTTATATACACAATAGAATATTACTCAACCATAAAGAAGGACAACATATGAACTTCACAGCAACTTGGATGGACTTAGAATGTATAATACTGAGTGCTCTATCACAGAAACAAATAACTGAGTTTCACATGTTCTAAATAATAAGCTGTCCTTAAACAATTATTGCAAACTATAAGAAAGGGATTGGCAGTAGTGGGGAACTACCAGGAAAGGGGTGGAGGCGGGATTGGCAGTAGTGCGTAACTGCCAGGGGAGGGAGGGACACAACTCATCAGCAAGGGTACCTGAACAATGAACATATGTATACCAAACACTGAATGTTCCCCACATCTTTAAAATAAAATAAAAAAAACTTTAAAAAATAGTAATCAAAAAGCAAAATCAGAACTGGTTCTTTGGAAGGATAAACAAGATTTATGCAATATTAGCTAGGGAAACCAAGGAAGAGAAAAACCCCAAATAAATACAATCAGAAATCCAAAAAAGGTCAAGTCACAAATGATCCCAAGGAAACACAAAAGATTATCAGAAATTACTGTGTACACTTGTATGCAAACAAACATGAAAACCTGTGGAAATGAGGGAATTCTGACATCACACAGCCTCCCCAGGTTGAAGCAAGAAGAAATTTAAAGCCTAAATAGACCAATAACAACCCTGGATATTGACTGTATCATAAAACAACTACCTACAAAAAAAACCAAAAAACAAAACAGCAAACAAAAAACCCTGGATCACATGGCTTCCCACTGGAATTCTGCAGAACATACAAAAAGGAGCTGATAACAGTCCTATCGAGAGAATTCTAGGCAATCAAGAAAGATGGAACTCTCCCCAAATCATTTTATGAAGCTAACATCACATTGACACCCAAACCAGGGAAAGAACCAAAACCAAGGAGAACTACTGGCCAATTTACTTGATGAACATAGATGCTAAACTTCTGAACAATTATCTAGCAAACCGGATCCAACAACACATCTCAAAATCATTCAACATTACCAAGTAGGGTTCATCCCCAGGATGCAGGTCTCGTTCAACATCTGCAAGCCCTTAAATGTAATTAAATACATCAACAGATGTAAAAGCAAAAACCACAAGAATATATTATTAGACATGGAAAAAGTTTTTGATAAAATCCAACACCACTTCATAAAAACCCTTGATCATCTATGCACAGATGGATAACTCAAAATAGTAGGAGCCATCTACGAGAAACCTACAGCCTACATACCGCTGACAGACAGAAACTGTAATCATTTCCCCTGAAAACCAGAATAAGACACAGATGACCACTCTCACTCTCTTGTTCAGCATAGTTTTGGAAATGTTAGATAGAGAAATCAGACAAGAGAAGGCAATCAGGGGTAACCAAATACGAAAAGAAGAAGTAAAACAACCCACCTTTGCAGACAACAGGATTCTAGATCTCAAAAACCCAAGAGAATCTTTCAAAAACCTCCACACACTGATAAAGGACTTTGGCAAAGTATCAGCGTATATAAAAAAAATTTGCAACACAGCCACATTCCTATACAGCAACAATAAACAAATAGAAACCCAAATAAAAAGCACAATCCCATTCACAATAGCCACCAATAAAATGAAACACCTTGGCATCTTCCTAACCAGAGATGTGAAAGACCTTTATAATTAAAAAAACTACAAAACTCTGCTTAAAGAAATCAAAGATGATACACACAAATGGAAAAATATTCTATGCTCATTGATTAGAAGAATCAACATTGTTAAGATGTTCATCCTACCCAAGACAATCTACAGATTTAATGCAATATCCATTAAATTACCAGCAACATTCTTCTCAGTTCTGGAAATAACAATACAGTAATTCATACTGAAACGTAAATGGCCATGAAGAGCCAAAACGATCCTCAGCACAAAAAGCTAAGTGGGAAGTGACACAGTACCAGACTTTATATGTTATTATAAAGGTACAATCATCAAAACAGCTTGGTATGGTACAGGAACAGGTATATAGAACAATGGAACCAATTCAGAGATTCCAGAAACAAAACCTGATTTTCTCAACCAACTCCTCTTTGACAAAGCCTCCATCATGAACCACTGGGGAGAGGAAAACCTATTCAGTACATGGTGCTGGAAAACTGGCTAACCACATGCAGAAGATTAAAACAAGACCCCTACCTATCACCATACACAAAAATCAACTCTAAATGGATAAAAGATCTAAACATAAAACCTCAAACTATAAGAACCTAAAAAATGCAGAAGATATCCTTATGGAAATTGGAACTGGCAATCAATTTCTGATCAAGTTCCCAAGTGCTCATGCTATAAGAGATAAGATAGACAGTTGGGACCTCATCAAACTGAATAGCTTCTACAAAGCCCAAGAAACCATCAAGAGAGCAGAGAGACAGCCCACAGACTAAGAAAAAATATCTTCCAACTGTATATCAGACAGAGGCTTAACATCTAGGATCTACAAGGAACTCAAATGTGCCAAAAATGAAAAAATAAAACCAACAACTCCATTAAAAAGTGGTAAAAAGATATGAATAGGCACTTCTCAAAAGAAGATATATGGGCATCCAACAAACACATGAAAAAGTGTTCATTCCCACTACTTATCAGAGAAATGCAAATTAAAACCACACTGAGATACCACCTAACTCCAGTCAGGATGGCCATCATCAATGACTTAAAAAACAACAGATGCTAGAGAGGAGTAGGGAATAGGAAACACTTCTACACTGTTGGTGGGAGTATAAACTAGTATAACCCTTGTGGAAAACAGCTTGGCAATTCCTAAAAGATCTAAAAATCAACCTTCCATATGATCCTGCAAACACATAACTAGGATTATACCTGGAGGAAATCAAATCACTATATGAAATAGATACCTTAGCTGGGTTCGGTGGCTCAATCTGTAATCCCAGCACTTTGGGATGCTGAGGTGAGTGAATTGCTTGAGTCCGAGGGTTCGAGCCCAGCCTGGGCAACTTGGCACGACCTCATCTCTACAATAAATCAAAAATTAGCCAGGTGTGATAGTGCATGCCTGTAGTTCCAGCCACTTGGAAGGCTGAGGCAGAAGAATCGCTGGAGCCCAGTGGGTCGAGGCTGCAG